>NW_026609168.1:0-39189 GCF_029499605.1 Hyla sarda
GGGGATAATTTTCTAAGGATTTATACTGATTTTTCCTGTCTGAATTTGTCGCACAGAAAGTTGCAGGCCAAATATGTGTGACATTTCTGCGACTTTAGCTTCTAGAGCATTTTTACAACATTATACATAGGTGCTGAATACATAAAAAGCGACTGTTCAGCGACAGACAAGTCGCATCGGCTGAAAGTAGGCCAGAATGTCAGTCCATGTTGGAGCAGGTTTAGATACAGTCTAAAGTATAGATCTCAAAGTCTGTGCACAGAATTTAGCAAGGGCCTCGCACCTTCTGATGCATCAGGTAGGTGCACAATAGCATAGCCTAACCCTCTGTACTTTGGTCTATATTGATGCGGGACATAGACAGCCAGCTGATGACCAATCCATTAGTGCAATGGATGGCTGGAAGCATTTGTCTTTGCCTTTGCAATACCACAGAAGCAATGCATGGTCAATGTACAGCAATGACACACCTGTGTGAACAGCCAGGAGACCCCCCCCCCCCCCCCCCCCCCATGTTATGTTACATAGTTACATAGTTAGTACGGTCGAAAAAAGACATATGTCCATCAAGTTCAACCAGGGAATTAAGGGGTAGGGGTGTGGCGCGATATTGGGGAAGGGATGAGATTTTATATTTCTTCATAAGCATTAATCTTATTTTGTCAATTAGGAACATTCAGCACCCACCCGCTATCAAGGCAGCTGCCTATCATGTCATGCCCTACCTGCACAGGTGTGCTGGCTACTCAAATGATCCAATTAAGGAGGCCATTTAGTCAGCAGCAGCAGAAGTCCTGTGCCTGGACGCTCCAACAGCGGCCAGACACAAGCAGAAGCAGCAGCAGCAGCACCACCTTTTGTTTTTTGGCTGCAGCAGCAAGGCCCACAGGGCTGGCTAGCTGGCTAGCCAGCAAGCAGGTAGCAATGAAAGTAGGAATCTTTCTTTTTAACCCTGTAAGGGGGTGGTGCACTGTACCCGAAGATACTGCCATATCGGGTCAATGCATAGGGCGACGGAAGCAAGCTTCGAAATCGGCCCCCGTTCTCAAAAATCCATTTAATATATGGTCCCCAGATAGGGGACGTATCAGATATTAAACTGATAAGAACAGATACTACACTTGATCTTAGCCAAAAGGCCGAGAAGCGATAACCGTGAAAGGGGCGGGCCCAACAAGGTCCCCTTCATGGGCACTATCACTGCTTGCTGTCAGGGAGGCTGCCAGACAATTTTCCATGCACACTCTGGGCTGGGGGGCAGTCAACCACCAGTACACACAGCAGAACCTAAACCCATACCATTATTGCTAAGCAGCAAGACAGGGGCCCATTGCACTCCCACGGGGCCTTTTTAAATGCAATCCATAACCCGGATTTGCCAGGAACCCTTCTTACTCCTCCTACTTGCATGTGACACTGGGCTTAGGATCTGCATAGGAAACACACACACAAGCACACACCTACCTTTGTTGCCTGCAGATGCCTCCTTGGCTGTCCCCAAACGGTATCAAACCAACACCCACGGGAAGCTGTAAGCATAGAGGACATGCCTGCACCCCATTGGACTTACCTGTGTGGGTTAAATCCGGGTTATTTGACAACCTATGGCGGTGATGGTTCTGCTCAGGCAGAGCAGTGCTGATGCTCCTCATAAAGCTGTCGCTGCTGTGAAGGTTCTAGGTGACATCACAAATCCCTATGGTTACATACACAACAAAGCTGGGTTGTTGTTGTTTACACTCTGCAAGGCCTGTGGAAGTGAGTGACATCATAGCACTGTAGTTCTGAGGGTTCTAGATGGATGCAACAATCTCCTGTTGCTTCTATGAAGGCCATAATAGACGACATCACCAAACAGCTCCATAGTCACATACACAGCAAAGGAGAGATGTTGTTTACACCTAGTGATGTCAGTGGTATTGAGTGACATCACAGCACAGTGCTAAGGCTCCTGGGCCTGGACACAGCAGCGGCTGCAATATCTCAACGGAGAATACGTTTATATATATGTGTGTGTGTGCGCGTATATATATATATATATATATATATATATATATATATATATATATTTCTCCGCCGAAATCACTTTTAAACCCATTTCCACCTTTTTTTCCCTTCTCTTCCTCTTACTTTTTTTTTACGTTTTTCTCCTTTTCGCCTCTTTTCTGGGCGTATTATTCTTCTTTTTCTTCTTTTTTTTCGTCTAATGCATACCCCATCAGTGCAGCAATGCTTATTCAATACCGCCAGCAGATGGAGACACTGGGGGATAATTTTCTAAGGATTTATACTGATTTTTCCTGTCTGAATTTGTCGCACAGAAAGTTGCAGGCCAAATATGTGTGACATTTCTGCGACTTTAGCTTCTAGAGCATTTTTACAACATTATACATAGGTGCTGAATACATAAAAAGCGACTGTTCAGCGACAGACAAGTCGCATCGGCTGAAAGTAGGCCAGAATGTCAGTCCATGTTGGAGCAGGTTTAGATACAGTCTAAAGTATAGATCTCAAAGTCTGTGCACAGAATTTAGCAAGGGCCTCGCACCTTCTGATGCATCAGGTAGGTGCACAATAGCATAGCCTAACCCTCTGTACTTTGGTCTATATTGATGCGGGACATAGACAGCCAGCTGATGACCAATCCATTAGTGCAATGGATGGCTGGAAGCATTTGTCTTTGCCTTTGCAATACCACAGAAGCAATGCATGGTCAATGTACAGCAATGACACACCTGTGTGAACAGCCAGGAGACCCCCCCCCCCCCCCCCCCATGTTATGTTACATAGTTACATAGTTAGTACGGTCGAAAAAAGACATATGTCCATCAAGTTCAACCAGGGAATTAAGGGGTAGGGGTGTGGCGCGATATTGGGGAAGGGATGAGATTTTATATTTCTTCATAAGCATTAATCTTATTTTGTCAATTAGGAACATTCAGCACCCACCCGCTATCAAGGCAGCTGCCTATCATGTCATGCCCTACCTGCACAGGTGTGCTGGCTACTCAAATGATCCAATTAAGGAGGCCATTTAGTCAGCAGCAGCAGAAGTCCTGTGCCTGGACGCTCCAACAGCGGCCAGACACAAGCAGAAGCAGCAGCAGCAGCACCACCTTTTGTTTTTTGGCTGCAGCAGCAAGGCCCACAGGGCTGGCTAGCTGGCTAGCCAGCAAGCAGGTAGCAATGAAAGTAGGAATCTTTCTTTTTAACCCTGTAAGGGGGTGGCGCACTGTACCCGAAGATACTGCCATATCGGGTCAATGCATAGGGCGACGGAAGCAAGCTTCGAAATCGGCCCCCGTTCTCAAAAATCCATTTAATATATGGTCCCCAGATAGGGGACGTATCAGATATTAAACTGATAAGAACAGATACTACACTTGATCTTAGCCAAAAGGCCGAGAAGCGATAACCGTGAAAGGGGCGGGCCCAACAAGGTCCCCTTCATGGGCACTATCACTGCTTGCTGTCAGGGAGGCTGCCAGACAATTTTCCATGCACACTCTGGGCTGGGGGGCAGTCAACCACCAGTACACACAGCAGAACCTAAACCCATACCATTATTGCTAAGCAGCAAGACAGGGGCCCATTGCACTCCCACGGGGCCTTTTTAAATGCAATCCATAACCCGGATTTGCCAGGAACCCTTCTTACTCCTCCTACTTGCATGTGACACTGGGCTTAGGATCTGCATAGGAAACACACACACAAGCACACACCTACCTTTGTTGCCTGCAGATGCCTCCTTGGCTGTCCCCAAACGGTATCAAACCAACACCCACGGGAAGCTGTAAGCATAGAGGACATGCCTGCACCCCATTGGACTTACCTGTGTGGGTTAAATCCGGGTTATTTGACAACCTATGGCGGTGATGGTTCTGCTCAGGCAGAGCAGTGCTGATGCTCCTCATAAAGCTGTCGCTGCTGTGAAGGTTCTAGGTGACATCACAAATCCCTATGGTTACATACACAACAAAGCTGGGTTGTTGTTGTTTACACTCTGCAAGGCCTGTGGAAGTGAGTGACATCATAGCACTGTAGTTCTGAGGGTTCTAGATGGATGCAACAATCTCCTGTTGCTTCTATGAAGGCCATAATAGACGACATCACCAAACAGCTCCATAGTCACATACACAGCAAAGGAGAGATGTTGTTTACACCTAGTGATGTCAGTGGTATTGAGTGACATCACAGCACAGTGCTAAGGCTCCTGGGCCTGGACACAGCAGCGGCTGCAATATCTCAACGGAGAATACGTTTATATATATGTGTGTGTGTGCGCGTATATATATATATATATATATATATATATATATATATATATATATTTCTCCGCCGAAATCACTTTTAAACCCATTTCCACCTTTTTTTCCCTTCTCTTCCTCTTACTTTTTTTTCACGTTTTTTTACGTTTTTCTCCTTTTCGCCTCTTTTCTGGGCGTATTATTCTTCTTTTTCTTCTTTTTTTTCGTCTAATGCATACCCCATCAGTGCAGCAATGCTTATTCAATACCGCCAGCAGATGGAGACACTGGGGGATAATTTTCTAAGGATTTATACTGATTTTTCCTGTCTGAATTTGTCGCACAGAAAGTTGCAGGCCAAATATGTGTGACATTTCTGCGACTTTAGCTTCTAGAGCATTTTTACAACATTATACATAGGTGCTGAATACATAAAAAGCGACTGTTCAGCGACAGACAAGTCGCATCGGCTGAAAGTAGGCCAGAATGTCAGTCCATGTTGGAGCAGGTTTAGATACAGTCTAAAGTATAGATCTCAAAGTCTGTGCACAGAATTTAGCAAGGGCCTCGCACCTTCTGATGCATCAGGTAGGTGCACAATAGCATAGCCTAACCCTCTGTACTTTGGTCTATATTGATGCGGGACATAGACAGCCAGCTGATGACCAATCCATTAGTGCAATGGATGGCTGGAAGCATTTGTCTTTGCCTTTGCAATACCACAGAAGCAATGCATGGTCAATGTACAGCAATGACACACCTGTGTGAACAGCCAGGAGACCCCCCCCCCCCCCCCCCCCATGTTATGTTACATAGTTACATAGTTAGTACGGTCGAAAAAAGACATATGTCCATCAAGTTCAACCAGGGAATTAAGGGGTAGGGGTGTGGCGCGATATTGGGGAAGGGATGAGATTTTATATTTCTTCATAAGCATTAATCTTATTTTGTCAATTAGGAACATTCAGCACCCACCCGCTATCAAGGCAGCTGCCTATCATGTCATGCCCTACCTGCACAGGTGTGCTGGCTACTCAAATGATCCAATTAAGGAGGCCATTTAGTCAGCAGCAGCAGAAGTCCTGTGCCTGGACGCTCCAACAGCGGCCAGACACAAGCAGAAGCAGCAGCAGCAGCACCACCTTTTGTTTTTTGGCTGCAGCAGCAAGGCCCACAGGGCTGGCTAGCTGGCTAGCCAGCAAGCAGGTAGCAATGAAAGTAGGAATCTTTCTTTTTAACCCTGTAAGGGGGTGGTGCACTGTACCCGAAGATACTGCCATATCGGGTCAATGCATAGGGCGACGGAAGCAAGCTTCGAAATCGGCCCCCGTTCTCAAAAATCCATTTAATATATGGTCCCCAGATAGGGGACGTATCAGATATTAAACTGATAAGAACAGATACTACACTTGATCTTAGCCAAAAGGCCGAGAAGCGATAACCGTGAAAGGGGCGGGCCCAACAAGGTCCCCTTCATGGGCACTATCACTGCTTGCTGTCAGGGAGGCTGCCAGACAATTTTCCATGCACACTCTGGGCTGGGGGGCAGTCAACCACCAGTACACACAGCAGAACCTAAACCCATACCATTATTGCTAAGCAGCAAGACAGGGGCCCATTGCACTCCCACGGGGCCTTTTTAAATGCAATCCATAACCCGGATTTGCCAGGAACCCTTCTTACTCCTCCTACTTGCATGTGACACTGGGCTTAGGATCTGCATAGGAAACACACACACAAGCACACACCTACCTTTGTTGCCTGCAGATGCCTCCTTGGCTGTCCCCAAACGGTATCAAACCAACACCCACGGGAAGCTGTAAGCATAGAGGACATGCCTGCACCCCATTGGACTTACCTGTGTGGGTTAAATCCGGGTTATTTGACAACCTATGGCGGTGATGGTTCTGCTCAGGCAGAGCAGTGCTGATGCTCCTCATAAAGCTGTCGCTGCTGTGAAGGTTCTAGGTGACATCACAAATCCCTATGGTTACATACACAACAAAGCTGGGTTGTTGTTGTTTACACTCTGCAAGGCCTGTGGAAGTGAGTGACATCATAGCACTGTAGTTCTGAGGGTTCTAGATGGATGCAACAATCTCCTGTTGCTTCTATGAAGGCCATAATAGACGACATCACCAAACAGCTCCATAGTCACATACACAGCAAAGGAGAGATGTTGTTTACACCTAGTGATGTCAGTGGTATTGAGTGACATCACAGCACAGTGCTAAGGCTCCTGGGCCTGGACACAGCAGCGGCTGCAATATCTCAACGGAGAATACGTTTATATATATGTGTGTGTGTGCGCGTATATATATATATATATATATATATATATATATATATATTTCTCCGCCGAAATCACTTTTAAACCCATTTCCACCTTTTTTTCCCTTCTCTTCCTCTTACTTTTTTTTCACGTTTTTTTACGTTTTTCTCCTTTTCGCCTCTTTTCTGGGCGTATTATTCTTCTTTTTCTTCTTTTTTTTCGTCTAATGCATACCCCATCAGTGCAGCAATGCTTATTCAATACCGCCAGCAGATGGAGACACTGGGGGATAATTTTCTAAGGATTTATACTGATTTTTCCTGTCTGAATTTGTCGCACAGAAAGTTGCAGGCCAAATATGTGTGACATTTCTGCGACTTTAGCTTCTAGAGCATTTTTACAACATTATACATAGGTGCTGAATACATAAAAAGCGACTGTTCAGCGACAGACAAGTCGCATCGGCTGAAAGTAGGCCAGAATGTCAGTCCATGTTGGAGCAGGTTTAGATACAGTCTAAAGTATAGATCTCAAAGTCTGTGCACAGAATTTAGCAAGGGCCTCGCACCTTCTGATGCATCAGGTAGGTGCACAATAGCATAGCCTAACCCTCTGTACTTTGGTCTATATTGATGCGGGACATAGACAGCCAGCTGATGACCAATCCATTAGTGCAATGGATGGCTGGAAGCATTTGTCTTTGCCTTTGCAATACCACAGAAGCAATGCATGGTCAATGTACAGCAGTGACACACCTGTGTGAACAGCCAGCAGACCCCCCCCCCCCCATGTTATGTTACATAGTTACATAGTTAGTACGGTCGAAAAAAGACATATGTCCATCAAGTTCAACCAGGGAATTAAGGGGTAGGGGTGTGGCGCGATATTGGGGAAGGGATGAGATTTTATATTTCTTCATAAGCATTAATCTTATTTTGTCAATTAGGAACATTCAGCACCCACCCGCTATCAAGGCAGCTGCCTATCATGTCATGCCCTACCTGCACAGGTGTGCTGGCTACTCAAATGATCCAATTAAGGAGGCCATTTAGTCAGCAGCAGCAGAAGTCCTGTGCCTGGACGCTCCAACAGCGGCCAGACACAAGCAGAAGCAGCAGCAGCAGCACCACCTTTTGTTTTTTGGCTGCAGCAGCAAGGCCCACAGGGCTGGCTAGCTGGCTAGCCAGCAAGCAGGTAGCAATGAAAGTAGGAATCTTTCTTTTTAACCCTGTAAGGGGGTGGTGCACTGTACCCGAAGATACTGCCATATCGGGTCAATGCATAGGGCGACGGAAGCAAGCTTCGAAATCGGCCCCCGTTCTCAAAAATCCATTTAATATATGGTCCCCAGATAGGGGACGTATCAGATATTAAACTGATAAGAACAGATACTACACTTGATCTTAGCCAAAAGGCCGAGAAGCGATAACCGTGAAAGGGGCGGGCCCAACAAGGTCCCCTTCATGGGCACTATCACTGCTTGCTGTCAGGGAGGCTGCCAGACAATTTTCCATGCACACTCTGGGCTGGGGGGCAGTCAACCACCAGTACACACAGCAGAACCTAAACCCATACCATTATTGCTAAGCAGCAAGACAGGGGCCCATTGCACTCCCACGGGGCCTTTTTAAATGCAATCCATAACCCGGATTTGCCAGGAACCCTTCTTACTCCTCCTACTTGCATGTGACACTGGGCTTAGGATCTGCATAGGAAACACACACACAAGCACACACCTACCTTTGTTGCCTGCAGATGCCTCCTTGGCTGTCCCCAAACGGTATCAAACCAACACCCACGGGAAGCTGTAAGCATAGAGGACATGCCTGCACCCCATTGGACTTACCTGTGTGGGTTAAATCCGGGTTATTTGACAACCTATGGCGGTGATGGTTCTGCTCAGGCAGAGCAGTGCTGATGCTCCTCATAAAGCTGTCGCTGCTGTGAAGGTTCTAGGTGACATCACAAATCCCTATGGTTACATACACAACAAAGCTGGGTTGTTGTTGTTTACACTCTGCAAGGCCTGTGGAAGTGAGTGACATCATAGCACTGTAGTTCTGAGGGTTCTAGATGGATGCAACAATCTCCTGTTGCTTCTATGAAGGCCATAATAGACGACATCACCAAACAGCTCCATAGTCACATACACAGCAAAGGAGAGATGTTGTTTACACCTAGTGATGTCAGTGGTATTGAGTGACATCACAGCACAGTGCTAAGGCTCCTGGGCCTGGACACAGCAGCGGCTGCAATATCTCAACGGAGAATACGTTTATATATATGTGTGTGTGTGCGCGTATATATATATATATATATATATATATATATATATATATTTCTCCGCCGAAATCACTTTTAAACCCATTTCCACCTTTTTTTCCCTTCTCTTCCTCTTACTTTTTTTTTCACGTTTTTTTACGTTTTTCTCCTTTTCGCCTCTTTTCTGGGCGTATTATTCTTCTTTTTCTTCTTTTTTTTCGTCTAATGCATACCCCATCAGTGCAGCAATGCTTATTCAATACCGCCAGCAGATGGAGACACTGGGGGATAATTTTCTAAGGATTTATACTGATTTTTCCTGTCTGAATTTGTCGCACAGAAAGTTGCAGGCCAAATATGTGTGACATTTCTGCGACTTTAGCTTCTAGAGCATTTTTACAACATTATACATAGGTGCTGAATACATAAAAAGCGACTGTTCAGCGACAGACAAGTCGCATCGGCTGAAAGTAGGCCAGAATGTCAGTCCATGTTGGAGCAGGTTTAGATACAGTCTAAAGTATAGATCTCAAAGTCTGTGCACAGAATTTAGCAAGGGCCTCGCACCTTCTGATGCATCAGGTAGGTGCACAATAGCATAGCCTAACCCTCTGTACTTTGGTCTATATTGATGCGGGACATAGACAGCCAGCTGATGACCAATCCATTAGTGCAATGGATGGCTGGAAGCATTTGTCTTTGCCTTTGCAATACCACAGAAGCAATGCATGGTCAATGTACAGCAATGACACACCTGTGTGAACAGCCAGGAGACCCCCCCCCCCCCCCCCCCCCCATGTTATGTTACATAGTTACATAGTTAGTACGGTCGAAAAAAGACATATGTCCATCAAGTTCAACCAGGGAATTAAGGGGTAGGGGTGTGGCGCGATATTGGGGAAGGGATGAGATTTTATATTTCTTCATAAGCATTAATCTTATTTTGTCAATTAGGAACATTCAGCACCCACCCGCTATCAAGGCAGCTGCCTATCATGTCATGCCCTACCTGCACAGGTGTGCTGGCTACTCAAATGATCCAATTAAGGAGGCCATTTAGTCAGCAGCAGCAGAAGTCCTGTGCCTGGACGCTCCAACAGCGGCCAGACACAAGCAGAAGCAGCAGCAGCAGCACCACCTTTTGTTTTTTGGCTGCAGCAGCAAGGCCCACAGGGCTGGCTAGCTGGCTAGCCAGCAAGCAGGTAGCAATGAAAGTAGGAATCTTTCTTTTTAACCCTGTAAGGGGGTGGTGCACTGTACCCGAAGATACTGCCATATCGGGTCAATGCATAGGGCGACGGAAGCAAGCTTCGAAATCGGCCCCCGTTCTCAAAAATCCATTTAATATATGGTCCCCAGATAGGGGACGTATCAGATATTAAACTGATAAGAACAGATACTACACTTGATCTTAGCCAAAAGGCCGAGAAGCGATAACCGTGAAAGGGGCGGGCCCAACAAGGTCCCCTTCATGGGCACTATCACTGCTTGCTGTCAGGGAGGCTGCCAGACAATTTTCCATGCACACTCTGGGCTGGGGGGCAGTCAACCACCAGTACACACAGCAGAACCTAAACCCATACCATTATTGCTAAGCAGCAAGACAGGGGCCCATTGCACTCCCACGGGGCCTTTTTAAATGCAATCCATAACCCGGATTTGCCAGGAACCCTTCTTACTCCTCCTACTTGCATGTGACACTGGGCTTAGGATCTGCATAGGAAACACACACACAAGCACACACCTACCTTTGTTGCCTGCAGATGCCTCCTTGGCTGTCCCCAAACGGTATCAAACCAACACCCACGGGAAGCTGTAAGCATAGAGGACATGCCTGCACCCCATTGGACTTACCTGTGTGGGTTAAATCCGGGTTATTTGACAACCTATGGCGGTGATGGTTCTGCTCAGGCAGAGCAGTGCTGATGCTCCTCATAAAGCTGTCGCTGCTGTGAAGGTTCTAGGTGACATCACAAATCCCTATGGTTACATACACAACAAAGCTGGGTTGTTGTTGTTTACACTCTGCAAGGCCTGTGGAAGTGAGTGACATCATAGCACTGTAGTTCTGAGGGTTCTAGATGGATGCAACAATCTCCTGTTGCTTCTATGAAGGCCATAATAGACGACATCACCAAACAGCTCCATAGTCACATACACAGCAAAGGAGAGATGTTGTTTACACCTAGTGATGTCAGTGGTATTGAGTGACATCACAGCACAGTGCTAAGGCTCCTGGGCCTGGACACAGCAGCGGCTGCAATATCTCAACGGAGAATACGTTTATATATATGTGTGTGTGTGCGCGTATATATATATATATATATATATATATATATATATATATATTTCTCCGCCGAAATCACTTTTAAACCCATTTCCACCTTTTTTTCCCTTCTCTTCCTCTTACTTTTTTTTCACGTTTTTTTACGTTTTTCTCCTTTTCGCCTCTTTTCTGGGCGTATTATTCTTCTTTTTCTTCTTTTTTTTCGTCTAATGCATACCCCATCAGTGCAGCAATGCTTATTCAATACCGCCAGCAGATGGAGACACTGGGGGATAATTTTCTAAGGATTTATACTGATTTTTCCTGTCTGAATTTGTCGCACAGAAAGTTGCAGGCCAAATATGTGTGACATTTCTGCGACTTTAGCTTCTAGAGCATTTTTACAACATTATACATAGGTGCTGAATACATAAAAAGCGACTGTTCAGCGACAGACAAGTCGCATCGGCTGAAAGTAGGCCAGAATGTCAGTCCATGTTGGAGCAGGTTTAGATACAGTCTAAAGTATAGATCTCAAAGTCTGTGCACAGAATTTAGCAAGGGCCTCGCACCTTCTGATGCATCAGGTAGGTGCACAATAGCATAGCCTAACCCTCTGTACTTTGGTCTATATTGATGCGGGACATAGACAGCCAGCTGATGACCAATCCATTAGTGCAATGGATGGCTGGAAGCATTTGTCTTTGCCTTTGCAATACCACAGAAGCAATGCATGGTCAATGTACAGCAGTGACACACCTGTGTGAACAGCCAGGAGACCCCCCCCCCCCATGTTATGTTACATAGTTACATAGTTAGTACGGTCGAAAAAAGACATATGTCCATCAAGTTCAACCAGGGAATTAAGGGGTAGGGGTGTGGCGCGATATTGGGGAAGGGATGAGATTTTATATTTCTTCATAAGCATTAATCTTATTTTGTCAATTAGGAACATTCAGCACCCACCCGCTATCAAGGCAGCTGCCTATCATGTTATGCCCTACCTGCACAGGTGTGCTGGCTACTCAAATGATCCAATTAAGGAGGCCATTTAGTCAGCAGCAGCAGAAGTCCTGTGCCTGGACGCTCCAACAGCGGCCAGACACAAGCAGAAGCAGCAGCAGCAGCACCACCTTTTGTTTTTTGGCTGCAGCAGCAAGGCCCACAGGGCTGGCTAGCTGGCTAGCCAGCAAGCAGGTAGCAATGAAAGTAGGAATCTTTCTTTTTAACCCTGTAAGGGGGTGGTGCACTGTACCCGAAGATACTGCCATATCGGGTCAATGCATAGGGCGACGGAAGCAAGCTTCGAAATCGGCCCCCGTTCTCAAAAATCCATTTAATATATGGTCCCCAGATAGGGGACGTATCAGATATTAAACTGATAAGAACAGATACTACACTTGATCTTAGCCAAAAGGCCGAGAAGCGATAACCGTGAAAGGGGCGGGCCCAACAAGGTCCCCTTCATGGGCACTATCACTGCTTGCTGTCAGGGAGGCTGCCAGACAATTTTCCATGCACACTCTGGGCTGGGGGGCAGTCAACCACCAGTACACACAGCAGAACCTAAACCCATACCATTATTGCTAAGCAGCAAGACAGGGGCCCATTGCACTCCCACGGGGCCTTTTTAAATGCAATC
This sequence comes from Hyla sarda, assembly GCF_029499605.1. Taxonomy (NCBI): domain Eukaryota; kingdom Metazoa; phylum Chordata; class Amphibia; order Anura; family Hylidae; genus Hyla; species Hyla sarda. The sequence goes on from NW_026609168.1 coordinate 12,690, forward strand.
CATAACCCGGATTTGCCAGGAACCCTTCTTACTCCTCCTACTTGCATGTGACACTGGGCTTAGGATCTGCATAGGAAACACACACACAAGCACACACCTACCTTTGTTGCCTGCAGATGCCTCCTTGGCTGTCCCCAAACGGTATCAAACCAACACCCACGGGAAGCTGTAAGCATAGAGGACATGCCTGCACCCCATTGGACTTACCTGTGTGGGTTAAATCCGGGTTATTTGACAACCTATGGCGGTGATGGTTCTGCTCAGGCAGAGCAGTGCTGATGCTCCTCATAAAGCTGTCGCTGCTGTGAAGGTTCTAGGTGACATCACAAATCCCTATGGTTACATACACAACAAAGCTGGGTTGTTGTTGTTTACACTCTGCAAGGCCTGTGGAAGTGAGTGACATCATAGCACTGTAGTTCTGAGGGTTCTAGATGGATGCAACAATCTCCTGTTGCTTCTATGAAGGCCATAATAGACGACATCACCAAACAGCTCCATAGTCACATACACAGCAAAGGAGAGATGTTGTTTACACCTAGTGATGTCAGTGGTATTGAGTGACATCACAGCACAGTGCTAAGGCTCCTGGGCCTGGACACAGCAGCGGCTGCAATATCTCAACGGAGAATACGTTTATATATATGTGTGTGTGTGCGCGTATATATATATATATATATATATATATATATATATATATATATATTTCTCCGCCGAAATCACTTTTAAACCCATTTCCACCTTTTTTTCCCTTCTCTTCCTCTTACTTTTTTTTCACGTTTTTTTACGTTTTTCTCCTTTTCGCCTCTTTTCTGGGCGTATTATTCTTCTTTTTCTTCTTTTTTTTCGTCTAATGCATACCCCATCAGTGCAGCAATGCTTATTCAATACCGCCAGCAGATGGAGACACTGGGGGATAATTTTCTAAGGATTTATACTGATTTTTCCTGTCTGAATTTGTCGCACAGAAAGTTGCAGGCCAAATATGTGTGACATTTCTGCGACTTTAGCTTCTAGAGCATTTTTACAACATTATACATAGGTGCTGAATACATAAAAAGCGACTGTTCAGCGACAGACAAGTCGCATCGGCTGAAAGTAGGCCAGAATGTCAGTCCATGTTGGAGCAGGTTTAGATACAGTCTAAAGTATAGATCTCAAAGTCTGTGCACAGAATTTAGCAAGGGCCTCGCACCTTCTGATGCATCAGGTAGGTGCACAATAGCATAGCCTAACCCTCTGTACTTTGGTCTATATTGATGCGGGACATAGACAGCCAGCTGATGACCAATCCATTAGTGCAATGGATGGCTGGAAGCATTTGTCTTTGCCTTTGCAATACCACAGAAGCAATGCATGGTCAATGTACAGCAATGACACACCTGTGTGAACAGCCAGGAGACCCCCCCCCCCCCCCCCCCCCATGTTATGTTACATAGTTACATAGTTAGTACGGTCGAAAAAAGACATATGTCCATCAAGTTCAACCAGGGAATTAAGGGGTAGGGGTGTGGCGCGATATTGGGGAAGGGATGAGATTTTATATTTCTTCATAAGCATTAATCTTATTTTGTCAATTAGGAACATTCAGCACCCACCCGCTATCAAGGCAGCTGCCTATCATGTCATGCCCTACCTGCACAGGTGTGCTGGCTACTCAAATGATCCAATTAAGGAGGCCATTTAGTCAGCAGCAGCAGAAGTCCTGTGCCTGGACGCTCCAACAGCGGCCAGACACAAGCAGAAGCAGCAGCAGCAGCACCACCTTTTGTTTTTTGGCTGCAGCAGCAAGGCCCACAGGGCTGGCTAGCTGGCTAGCCAGCAAGCAGGTAGCAATGAAAGTAGGAATCTTTCTTTTTAACCCTGTAAGGGGGTGGTGCACTGTACCCGAAGATACTGCCATATCGGGTCAATGCATAGGGCGACGGAAGCAAGCTTCGAAATCGGCCCCCGTTCTCAAAAATCCATTTAATATATGGTCCCCAGATAGGGGACGTATCAGACATTAAACTGATAAGAACAGATACTACACTTGATCTTAGCCAAAAGGCCGAGAAGCGATAACCGTGAAAGGGGCGGGCCCAACAAGGTCCCCTTCATGGGCACTATCACTGCTTGCTGTCAGGGAGGCTGCCAGACAATTTTCCATGCACACTCTGGGCTGGGGGGCAGTCAACCACCAGTACACACAGCAGAACCTAAACCCATACCATTATTGCTAAGCAGCAAGACAGGGGCCCATTGCACTCCCACGGGGCCTTTTTAAATGCAATCCATAACCCGGATTTGCCAGGAACCCTTCTTACTCCTCCTACTTGCATGTGACACTGGGCTTAGGATCTGCATAGGAAACACACACACAAGCACACACCTACCTTTGTTGCCTGCAGATGCCTCCTTGGCTGTCCCCAAACGGTATCAAACCAACACCCACGGGAAGCTGTAAGCATAGAGGACATGCCTGCACCCCATTGGACTTACCTGTGTGGGTTAAATCCGGGTTATTTGACAACCTATGGCGGTGATGGTTCTGCTCAGGCAGAGCAGTGCTGATGCTCCTCATAAAGCTGTCGCTGCTGTGAAGGTTCTAGGTGACATCACAAATCCCTATGGTTACATACACAACAAAGCTGGGTTGTTGTTGTTTACACTCTGCAAGGCCTGTGGAAGTGAGTGACATCATAGCACTGTAGTTCTGAGGGTTCTAGATGGATGCAACAATCTCCTGTTGCTTCTATGAAGGCCATAATAGACGACATCACCAAACAGCTCCATAGTCACATACACAGCAAAGGAGAGATGTTGTTTACACCTAGTGATGTCAGTGGTATTGAGTGACATCACAGCACAGTGCTAAGGCTCCTGGGCCTGGACACAGCAGCGGCTGCAATATCTCAACGGAGAATACGTTTATATATATGTGTGTGTGTGCGCGTATATATATATATATATATATATATATATATATATATATATATATATTTCTCTGCCGAAATCACTTTTAAACCCATTTCCACCTTTTTTTCCCTTCTCTTCCTCTTACTTTTTTTTCACGTTTTTTTACGTTTTTCTCCTTTTCGCCTCTTTTCTGGGCGTATTATTCTTCTTTTTCTTCTTTTTTTTCGTCTAATGCATACCCCATCAGTGCAGCAATGCTTATTCAATACCGCCAGCAGATGGAGACACTGGGGGATAATTTTCTAAGGATTTATACTGATTTTTCCTGTCTGAATTTGTCGCACAGAAAGTTGCAGGCCAAATATGTGTGACATTTCTGCGACTTTAGCTTCTAGAGCATTTTTACAACATTATACATAGGTGCTGAATACATAAAAAGCGACTGTTAAGCGACAGACAAGTCGCATCGGCTGAAAGTAGGCCAGAATGTCAGTCCATGTTGGAGCAGGTTTAGATACAGTCTAAAGTATAGATCTCAAAGTCTGTGCACAGAATTTAGCAAGGGCCTCGCACCTTCTGATGCATCAGGTAGGTGCACAATAGCATAGCCTAACCCTCTGTACTTTGGTCTATATTGATGCGGGACATAGACAGCCAGCTGATGACCAATCCATTAGTGCAATGGATGGCTGGAAGCATTTGTCTTTGCCTTTGCAATACCACAGAAGCAATGCATGGTCAATGTACAGCAATGACACACCTGTGTGAACAGCCAGGAGACCCCCCCCCCCCCCCCCCCCATGTTATGTTACATAGTTACATAGTTAGTACGGTCGAAAAAAGACATATGTCCATCAAGTTCAACCAGGGAATTAAGGGGTAGGGGTGTGGCGCGATATTGGGGAAGGGATGAGATTTTATATTTCTTCATAAGCATTAATCTTATTTTGTCAATTAGGAACATTCAGCACCCACCCGCTATCAAGGCAGCTGCCTATCATGTCATGCCCTACCTGCACAGGTGTGCTGGCTACTCAAATGATCCAATTAAGGAGGCCATTTAGTCAGCAGCAGCAGAAGTCCTGTGCCTGGACGCTCCAACAGCGGCCAGACACAAGCAGAAGCAGCAGCAGCAGCACCACCTTTTGTTTTTTGGCTGCAGCAGCAAGGCCCACAGGGCTGGCTAGCTGGCTAGCCAGCAAGCAGGTAGCAATGAAAGTAGGAATCTTTCTTTTTAACCCTGTAAGGGGGTGGTGCACTGTACCCGAAGATACTGCCATATCGGGTCAATGCATAGGGCGACGGAAGCAAGCTTCGAAATCGGCCCCCGTTCTCAAAAATCCATTTAATATATGGTCCCCAGATAGGGGACGTATCAGATATTAAACTGATAAGAACAGATACTACACTTGATCTTAGCCAAAAGGCCGAGAAGCGATAACCGTGAAAGGGGCGGGCCCAACAAGGTCCCCTTCATGGGCACTATCACTGCTTGCTGTCAGGGAGGCTGCCAGACAATTTTCCATGCACACTCTGGGCTGGGGGGCAGTCAACCACCAGTACACACAGCAGAACCTAAACCCATACCATTATTGCTAAGCAGCAAGACAGGGGCCCATTGCACTCCCACGGGGCCTTTTTAAATGCAATCCATAACCCGGATTTGCCAGGAACCCTTCTTACTCCTCCTACTTGCATGTGACACTGGGCTTAGGATCTGCATAGGAAACACACACACAAGCACACACCTACCTTTGTTGCCTGCAGATGCCTCCTTGGCTGTCCCCAAACGGTATCAAACCAACACCCACGGGAAGCTGTAAGCATAGAGGACATGCCTGCACCCCATTGGACTTACCTGTGTGGGTTAAATCCGGGTTATTTTACAACCTATGGCGGTGATGGTTCTGCTCAGGCAGAGCAGTGCTGATGCTCCTCATAAAGCTGTCGCTGCTGTGAAGGTTCTAGGTGACATCACAAATCCCTATGGTTACATACACAACAAAGCTGGGTTGTTGTTGTTTACACTCTGCAAGGCCTGTGGAAGTGAGTGACATCATAGCACTGTAGTTCTGAGGGTTCTAGATGGATGCAACAATCTCCTGTTGCTTCTATGAAGGCCATAATAGACGACATCACCAAACAGCTCCATAGTCACATACACAGCAAAGGAGAGATGTTGTTTACACCTAGTGATGTCAGTGGTATTGAGTGACATCACAGCACAGTGCTAAGGCTCCTGGGCCTGGACACAGCAGCGGCTGCAATATCTCAACGGAGAATACGTTTATATATATGTGTGTGTGTGCGCGTATATATATATATATATATATATATATATATATATATATATATATATATATATATATTTCTCCGCCGAAATCACTTTTAAACCCATTTCCACCTTTTTTTCCCTTCTCTTCCTCTTACTTTTTTTTCACGTTTTTTTACGTTTTTCTCCTTTTCGCCTCTTTTCTGGGCGTATTATTCTTCTTTTTCTTCTTTTTTTTCGTCTAATGCATACCCCATCAGTGCAGCAATGCTTATTCAATACCGCCAGCAGATGGAGACACTGGGGGATAATTTTCTAAGGATTTATACTGATTTTTCCTGTCTGAATTTGTCGCACAGAAAGTTGCAGGCCAAATATGTGTGACATTTCTGCGACTTTAGCTTCTAGAGCATTTTTACAACATTATACATAGGTGCTGAATACATAAAAAGCGACTGTTCAGCGACAGACAAGTCGCATCGGCTGAAAGTAGGCCAGAATGTCAGTCCATGTTGGAGCAGGTTTAGATACAGTCTAAAGTATAGATCTCAAAGTCTGTGCACAGAATTTAGCAAGGGCCTCGCACCTTCTGATGCATCAGGTAGGTGCACAATAGCATAGCCTAACCCTCTGTACTTTGGTCTATATTGATGCGGGACATAGACAGCCAGCTGATGACCAATCCATTAGTGCAATGGATGGCTGGAAGCATTTGTCTTTGCCTTTGCAATACCACAGAAGCAATGCATGGTCAATGTACAGCAATGACACACCTGTGTGAACAGCCAGGAGACCCCCCCCCCCCCCCCCCCCATGTTATGTTACATAGTTACATAGTTAGTACGGTCGAAAAAAGACATATGTCCATCAAGTTCAACCAGGGAATTAAGGGGTAGGGGTGTGGCGCGATATTGGGGAAGGGATGAGATTTTATATTTCTTCATAAGCATTAATCTTATTTTGTCAATTAGGAACATTCAGCACCCACCCGCTATCAAGGCAGCTGCCTATCATGTCATGCCCTACCTGCACAGGTGTGCTGGCTACTCAAATGATCCAATTAAGGAGGCCATTTAGTCAGCAGCAGCAGAAGTCCTGTGCCTGGACGCTCCAACAGCGGCCAGACACAAGCAGAAGCAGCAGCAGCAGCACCACCTTTTGTTTTTTGGCTGCAGCAGCAAGGCCCACAGGGCTGGCTAGCTGGCTAGCCAGCAAGCAGGTAGCAATGAAAGTAGGAATCTTTCTTTTTAACCCTGTAAGGGGGTGGTGCACTGTACCCGAAGATACTGCCATATCGGGTCAATGCATAGGGCGACGGAAGCAAGCTTCGAAATCGGCCCCCGTTCTCAAAAATCCATTTAATATATGGTCCCCAGATAGGGGACGTATCAGATATTAAACTGATAAGAACAGATACTACACTTGATCTTAGCCAAAAGGCCGAGAAGCGATAACCGTGAAAGGGGCGGGCCCAACAAGGTCCCCTTCATGGGCACTATCACTGCTTGCTGTCAGGGAGGCTGCCAGACAATTTTCCATGCACACTCTGGGCTGGGGGGCAGTCAACCACCAGTACACACAGCAGAACCTAAACCCATACCATTATTGCTAAGCAGCAAGACAGGGGCCCATTGCACTCCCACGGGGCCTTTTTAAATGCAATCCATAACCCGGATTTGCCAGGAACCCTTCTTACTCCTCCTACTTGCATGTGACACTGGGCTTAGGATCTGCATAGGAAACACACACACAAGCACACACCTACCTTTGTTGCCTGCAGATGCCTCCTTGGCTGTCCCCAAACGGTATCAAACCAACACCCACGGGAAGCTGTAAGCATAGAGGACATGCCTGCACCCCATTGGACTTACCTGTGTGGGTTAAATCCGGGTTATTTGACAACCTATGGCGGTGATGGTTCTGCTCAGGCAGAGCAGTGCTGATGCTCCTCATAAAGCTGTCGCTGCTGTGAAGGTTCTAGGTGACATCACAAATCCCTATGGTTACATACACAACAAAGCTGGGTTGTTGTTGTTTACACTCTGCAAGGCCTGTGGAAGTGAGTGACATCATAGCACTGTAGTTCTGAGGGTTCTAGATGGATGCAACAATCTCCTGTTGCTTCTATGAAGGCCATAATAGACGACATCACCAAACAGCTCCATAGTCACATACACAGCAAAGGAGAGATGTTGTTTACACCTAGTGATGTCAGTGGTATTGAGTGACATCACAGCACAGTGCTAAGGCTCCTGGGCCTGGACACAGCAGCGCTGCAATATCTCAACGGAGAATACGTTTATATATATGTGTGTGTGTGCGCGTATATATATATATATATATATATATATATATATATATATATATATTTCTCCGCCGAAATCACTTTTAAACCCATTTCCACCTTTTTTTCCCTTCTCTTCCTCTTACTTTTTTTTCACGTTTTTTTACGTTTTTCTCCTTTTCGCCTCTTTTCTGGGCGTATTATTCTTCTTTTTCTTCTTTTTTTTCGTCTAATGCATACCCCATCAGTGCAGCAATGCTTATTCAATACCGCCAGCAGATGGAGACACTGGGGGATAATTTTCTAAGGATTTATACTGATTTTTCCTGTCTGAATTTGTCGCACAGAAAGTTGCAGGCCAAATATGTGTGACATTTCTGCGACTTTAGCTTCTAGAGCATTTTTACAACATTATACATAGGTGCTGAATACATAAAAAGCGACTGTTCAGCGACAGACAAGTCGCATCGGCTGAAAGTAGGCCAGAATGTCAGTCCATGTTGGAGCAGGTTTAGATACAGTCTAAAGTATAGATCTCAAAGTCTGTGCACAGAATTTAGCAAGGGCCTCGCACCTTCTGATGCATCAGGTAGGTGCACAATAGCATAGCCTAACCCTCTGTACTTTGGTCTATATTGATGCGGGACATAGACAGCCAGCTGATGACCAATCCATTAGTGCAATGGATGGCTGGAAGCATTTGTCTTTGCCTTTGCAATACCACAGAAGCAATGCATGGTCAATGTACAGCAATGACACACCTGTGTGAACAGCCAGGAGACCCCCCCCCCCCCCCCCCATGTTATGTTACATAGTTACATAGTTAGTACGGTCGAAAAAAGACATATGTCCATCAAGTTCAACCAGGGAATTAAGGGGTAGGGGTGTGGCGCGATATTGGGGAAGGGATGAGATTTTATATTTCTTCATAAGCATTAATCTTATTTTGTCAATTAGGAACATTCAGCACCCACCCGCTATCAAGGCAGCTGCCTATCATGTCATGCCCTACCTGCACAGGTGTGCTGGCTACTCAAATGATCCAATTAAGGAGGCCATTTAGTCAGCAGCAGCAGAAGTCCTGTGCCTGGACGCTCCAACAGCGGCCAGACACAAGCAGAAGCAGCAGCAGCAGCACCACCTTTTGTTTTTTGGCTGCAGCAGCAAGGCCCACAGGGCTGGCTAGCTGGCTAGCCAGCAAGCAGGTAGCAATGAAAGTAGGAATCTTTCTTTTTAACCCTGTAAGGGGGTGGTGCACTGTACCCGAAGATACTGCCATATCGGGTCAATGCATAGGGCGACGGAAGCAAGCTTCGAAATCGGCCCCCGTTCTCAAAAATCCATTTAATATATGGTCCCCAGATAGGGGACGTATCAGATATTAAACTGATAAGAACAGATACTACACTTGATCTTAGCCAAAAGGCCGAGAAGCGATAACCGTGAAAGGGGCGGGCCCAACAAGGTCCCCTTCATGGGCACTATCACTGCTTGCTGTCAGGGAGGCTGCCAGACAATTTTCCATGCACACTCTGGGCTGGGGGGCAGTCAACCACCAGTACACACAGCAGAACCTAAACCCATACCATTATTGCTAAGCAGCAAGACAGGGGCCCATTGCACTCCCACGGGGCCTTTTTAAATGCAATCCATAACCCGGATTTGCCAGGAACCCTTCTTACTCCTCCTACTTGCATGTGACACTGGGCTTAGGATCTGCATAGGAAACACACACACAAGCACACACCTACCTTTGTTGCCTGCAGATGCCTCCTTGGCTGTCCCCAAACGGTATCAAACCAACACCCACGGGAAGCTGTAAGCATAGAGGACATGCCTGCACCCCATTGGACTTACCTGTGTGGGTTAAATCCGGGTTATTTGACAACCTATGGCGGTGATGGTTCTGCTCAGGCAGAGCAGTGCTGATGCTCCTCATAAAGCTGTCGCTGCTGTGAAGGTTCTAGGTGACATCACAAATCCCTATGGTTACATACACAACAAAGCTGGGTTGTTGTTGTTTACACTCTGCAAGGCCTGTGGAAGTGAGTGACATCATAGCACTGTAGTTCTGAGGGTTCTAGATGGATGCAACAATCTCCTGTTGCTTCTATGAAGGCCATAATAGACGACATCACCAAACAGCTCCATAGTCACATACACAGCAAAGGAGAGATGTTGTTTACACCTAGTGATGTCAGTGGTATTGAGTGACATCACAGCACAGTGCTAAGGCTCCTGGGCCTGGACACAGCAGCGGCTGCAATATCTCAACGGAGAATACGTTTATATATATGTGTGTGTGTGCGCGTATATATATATATATATATATATATATATATATATATATATTTCTCCGCCGAAATCACTTTTAAACCCATTTCCACCTTTTTTTCCCTTCTCTTCCTCTTACTTTTTTTTCACGTTTTTTTACGTTTTTCTCCTTTTCGCCTCTTTTCTGGGCGTATTATTCTTCTTTTTCTTCTTTTTTTTCGTCTAATGCATACCCCATCAGTGCAGCAATGCTTATTCAATACCGCCAGCAGATGGAGACACTGGGGGATAATTTTCTAAGGATTTATACTGATTTTTCCTGTCTGAATTTGTCGCACAGAAAGTTGCAGGCCAAATATGTGTGACATTTCTGCGACTTTAGCTTCTAGAGCATTTTTACAACATTATACATAGGTGCTGAATACATAAAAAGCGACTGTTCAGCGACAGACAAGTCGCATCGGCTGAAAGTAGGCCAGAATGTCAGTCCATGTTGGAGCAGGTTTAGATACAGTCTAAAGTATAGATCTCAAAGTCTGTGCACAGAATTTAGCAAGGGCCTCGCACCTTCTGATGCATCAGGTAGGTGCACAATAGCATAGCCTAACCCTCTGTACTTTGGTCTATATTGATGCGGGACATAGACAGCCAGCTGATGACCAATCCATTAGTGCAATGGATGGCTGGAAGCATTTGTCTTTGCCTTTGCAATACCACAGAAGCAATGCATGGTCAATGTACAGCAATGACACACCTGTGTGAACAGCCAGGAGACCCCCCCCCCATGTTATGTTACATAGTTACATAGTTAGTACGGTCGAAAAAAGACATATGTCCATCAAGTTCAACCAGGGAATTAAGGGGTAGGGGTGTGGCGCGATATTGGGGAAGGGATGAGATTTTATATTTCTTCATAAGCATTAATCTTATTTTGTCAATTAGGAACATTCAGCACCCACCCGCTATCAAGGCAGCTGCCTATCATGTCATGCCCTACCTGCACAGGTGTGCTGGCTACTCAAATGATCCAATTAAGGAGGCCATTTAGTCAGCAGCAGCAGAAGTCCTGTGCCTGGACGCTCCAACAGCGGCCAGACACAAGCAGAAGCAGCAGCAGCAGCACCACCTTTTGTTTTTTGGCTGCAGCAGCAAGGCCCACAGGGCTGGCTAGCTGGCTAGCCAGCAAGCAGGTAGCAATGAAAGTAGGAATCTTTCTTTTTAACCCTGTAAGGGGGTGGTGCACTGTACCCGAAGATACTGCCATATCGGGTCAATGCATAGGGCGACGGAAGCAAGCTTCGAAATCGGCCCCCGTTCTCAAAAATCCATTTAATATATGGTCCCCAGATAGGGGACGTATCAGATATTAAACTGATAAGAACAGATTCTTTATCTAAAGCTGAGGAACGTGCTTTCGATTCACCCAAAGTGCAAGAAAAAGTGCAAACGTGTTACACTAAAAAAAGTGCACAAAGGATGCGGTCTATCGCAAGCCCTTCTCCGATAGGAGAGAGGCCCCCCAACAAACCTTACCCTTCGCCTCCGGACCAAAAGGTACCTGCGAGGTTCCAGGTTCGATGTCCCTTTTCGCCGAAGCTACTAGGGGACCACAAATGCTCCCGGCATCCCCCTTGGCGTTAGCCAAGGTATCTGCCCGCAGAGCCGATTACGGTAGGTACCCTGCCAAAGCAGGAGTACCCGGGGTGTTTGCAGGGAGGTGCGGAACCTAATGGCCACACACACCTCCCCTAGACCGCCAGGAGGGACACCCAGAAGGGCAACCGCATCCTGACAAATCCTGTGAACACACAACACGCAAAAAGTGACACAGTGAGACAAAAAAGAAATAAATAAGTGAATGTGTGCAGATATACTGCCCGGACATCCGGCCGGATCTATAAAAATTTCTCTGATCCTAGCCAGAAGGCCGGGAATCAAGAGGTGAGTGCCACAAGGTGAAGAGATTATGGTGCCCGTGCTTCAACTCAGTGAGTCTATTCTCCCAGTGAGTTTCGGCAACTCGGGGTCACCACTCCCCGAGGCACAAAAGTACCTCGGCTCTAGACCCTCTCAGCCTCATGGCGAGACCCGGAGGGAACAGGTCACATCGGGGCAGCCGTCGAGCTGATTCCTCAGAACCAGCCCCGGAAAGCCCTGGTACACCTGCATCCTCCATGCAGCACCCATCCCCACCAGCCCCATACCGGCGTTACTGTACACTGGCATGAAAAACTGATAAGAACAGATACTACACTTGATCTTAGCCAAAAGGCCGAGAAGCGATAACCGTGAAAGGGGCGGGCCCAACAAGGTCCCCTTCATGGGCACTATCACTGCTTGCTGTCAGGGAGGCTGCCAGACAATTTTCCATGCACACTCTGGGCTGGGGGGCAGTCAACCACCAGTACACACAGCAGAACCTAAACCCATACCATTATTGCTAAGCAGCAAGACAGGGGCCCATTGCACTCCCACGGGGCCTTTTTAAATGCAATCCATAACCCGGATTTGCCAGGAACCCTTCTTACTCCTCCTACTTGCATGTGACACTGGGCTTAGGATCTGCATAGGAAACACACACACAAGCACACACCTACCTTTGTTGCCTGCAGATGCCTCCTTGGCTGTCCCCAAACGGTATCAAACCAACACCCACGGGAAGCTGTAAGCATAGAGGACATGCCTGCACCCCATTGGACTTACCTGTGTGGGTTAAATCCGGGTTATTTGACAACCTATGGCGGTGATGGTTCTGCTCAGGCAGAGCAGTGCTGATGCTCCTCATAAAGCTGTCGCTGCTGTGAAGGTTCTAGGTGACATCACAAATCCCTATGGTTACATACACAACAAAGCTGGGTTGTTGTTGTTTACACTCTGCAAGGCCTGTGGAAGTGAGTGACATCATAGCACTGTAGTTCTGAGGGTTCTAGATGGATGCAACAATCTCCTGTTGCTTCTATGAAGGCCATAATAGACGACATCACCAAACAGCTCCATAGTCACATACACAGCAAAGGAGAGATGTTGTTTACACCTAGTGATGTCAGTGGTATTGAGTGACATCACAGCACAGTGCTAAGGCTCCTGGGCCTGGACACAGCAGCGGCTGCAATATCTCAACGGAGAATACGTTTATATATATGTGTGTGTGTGCGCGTATATATATATATATATATATATATATATATATATTTCTCCGCCGAAATCACTTTTAAACCCATTTCCACCTTTTTTTCCCTTCTCTTCCTCTTACTTTTTTTTCACGTTTTTTTACGTTTTTCTCCTTTTCGCCTCTTTTCTGGGCGTATTATTCTTCTTTTTCTTCTTTTTTTTCGTCTAATGCATACCCCATCAGTGCAGCAATGCTTATTCAATACCGCCAGCAGATGGAGACACTGGGGGATAATTTTCTAAGGATTTATACTGATTTTTCCTGTCTGAATTTGTCGCACAGAAAGTTGCAGGCCAAATATGTGTGACATTTCTGCGACTTTAGCTTCTAGAGCATTTTTACAACATTATACATAGGTGCTGAATACATAAAAAGCGACTGTTCAGCGACAGACAAGTCGCATCGGCTGAAAGTAGGCCAGAATGTCAGTCCATGTTGGAGCAGGTTTAGATACAGTCTAAAGTATAGATCTCAAAGTCTGTGCACAGAATTTAGCAAGGGCCTCGCACCTTCTGATGCATCAGGTAGGTGCACAATAGCATAGCCTAACCCTCTGTACTTTGGTCTATATTGATGCGGGACATAGACAGCCAGCTGATGACCAATCCATTAGTGCAATGGATGGCTGGAAGCATTTGTCTTTGCCTTTGCAATACCACAGAAGCAATGCATGGTCAATGTACAGCAATGACACACCTGTGTGAACAGCCAGGAGACCCCCCCCCCCCCCCCCCCCCATGTTATGTTACATAGTTACATAGTTAGTACGGTCGAAAAAAGACATATGTCCATCAAGTTCAACCAGGGAATTAAGGGGTAGGGGTGTGGCGCGATATTGGGGAAGGGATGAGATTTTATATTTCTTCATAAGCATTAATCTTATTTTGTCAATTAGGAACATTCAGCACCCACCCGCTATCAAGGCAGCTGCCTATCATGTCATGCCCTACCTGCACAGGTGTGCTGGCTACTCAAATGATCCAATTAAGGAGGCCATTTAGTCAGCAGCAGCAGAAGTCCTGTGCCTGGACGCTCCAACAGCGGCCAGACACAAGCAGAAGCAGCAGCAGCAGCACCACCTTTTGTTTTTTGGCTGCAGCAGCAAGGCCCACAGGGCTGGCTAGCTGGCTAGCCAGCAAGCAGGTAGCAATGAAAGTAGGAATCTTTCTTTTTAACCCTGTAAGGGGGTGGTGCACTGTACCCGAAGATACTGCCATATCGGGTCAATGCATAGGGCGACGGAAGCAAGCTTCGAAATCGGCCCCCGTTCTCAAAAATCCATTTAATATATGGTCCCCAGATAGGGGACGTATCAGATATTAAACTGATAAGAACAGATACTACACTTGATCTTAGCCAAAAGGCCGAGAAGCGATAACCGTGAAAGGGGCGGGCCCAACAAGGTCCCCTTCATGGGCACTATCACTGCTTGCTGTCAGGGAGGCTGCCAGACAATTTTCCATGCACACTCTGGGCTGGGGGGCAGTCAACCACCAGTACACACAGCAGAACCTAAACCCATACCATTATTGCTAAGCAGCAAGACAGGGGCCCATTGCACTCCCACGGGGCCTTTTTAAATGCAATCCATAACCCGGATTTGCCAGGAACCCTTCTTACTCCTCCTACTTGCATGTGACACTGGGCTTAGGATCTGCATAGGAAACACACACACAAGCACACACCTACCTTTGTTGCCTGCAGATGCCTCCTTGGCTGTCCCCAAACGGTATCAAACCAACACCCACGGGAAGCTGTAAGCATAGAGGACATGCCTGCACCCCATTGGACTTACCTGTGTGGGTTAAATCCGGGTTATTTGACAACCTATGGCGGTGATGGTTCTGCTCAGGCAGAGCAGTGCTGATGCTCCTCATAAAGCTGTCGCTGCTGTGAAGGTTCTAGGTGACATCACAAATCCCTATGGTTACATACACAACAAAGCTGGGTTGTTGTTGTTTACACTCTGCAAGGCCTGTGGAAGTGAGTGACATCATAGCACTGTAGTTCTGAGGGTTCTAGATGGATGCAACAATCTCCTGTTGCTTCTATGAAGGCCATAATAGACGACATCACCAAACAGCTCCATAGTCACATACACAGCAAAGGAGAGATGTTGTTTACACCTAGTGATGTCAGTGGTATTGAGTGACATCACAGCACAGTGCTAAGGCTCCTGGGCCTGGACACAGCAGCGGCTGCAATATCTCAACGGAGAATACGTTTATATATATGTGTGTGTGTGCGCGTATATATATATATATATATATATATATATATATATATATATATATATATTTCTCCGCCGAAATCACTTTTAAACCCATTTCCACCTTTTTTTCCCTTCTCTTCCTCTTACTTTTTTTTCACGTTTTTTTACGTTTTTCTCCTTTTCGCCTCTTTTCTGGGCGTATTATTCTTCTTTTTCTTCTTTTTTTTCGTCTAATGCATACCCCATCAGTGCAGCAATGCTTATTCAATACCGCCAGCAGATGGAGACACTGGGGGATAATTTTCTAAGGATTTATACTGATTTTTCCTGTCTGAATTTGTCGCACAGAAAGTTGCAGGCCAAATATGTGTGACATTTCTGCGACTTTAGCTTCTAGAGCATTTTTACAACATTATACATAGGTGCTGAATACATAAAAAGCGACTGTTCAGCGACAGACAAGTCGCATCGGCTGAAAGTAGGCCAGAATGTCAGTCCATGTTGGAGCAGGTTTAGATACAGTCTAAAGTATAGATCTCAAAGTCTGTGCACAGAATTTAGCAAGGGCCTCGCACCTTCTGATGCATCAGGTAGGTGCACAATAGCATAGCCTAACCCTCTGTACTTTGGTCTATATTGATGCGGGACATAGACAGCCAGCTGATGACCAATCCATTAGTGCAATGGATGGCTGGAAGCATTTGTCTTTGCCTTTGCAATACCACAGAAGCAATGCATGGTCAATGTACAGCAATGACACACCTGTGTGAACAGCCAGGAGACCCCCCCCCCCCCCCCATGTTATGTTACATAGTTACATAGTTAGTACGGTCGAAAAAAGACATATGTCCATCAAGTTCAACCAGGGAATTAAGGGGTAGGGGTGTGGCGCGATATTGGGGAAGGGATGAGATTTTATATTTCTTCATAAGCATTAATCTTATTTTGTCAATTAGGAACATTCAGCACCCACCCGCTATCAAGGCAGCTGCCTATCATGTCATGCCCTACCTGCACAGGTGTGCTGGCTACTCAAATGATCCAATTAAGGAGGCCATTTAGTCAGCAGCAGCAGAAGTCCTGTGCCTGGACGCTCCAACAGCGGCCAGACACAAGCAGAAGCAGCAGCAGCAGCACCACCTTTTGTTTTTTGGCTGCAGCAGCAAGGCCCACAGGGCTGGCTAGCTGGCTAGCCAGCAAGCAGGTAGCAATGAAAGTAGGAATCTTTCTTTTTAACCCTGTAAGGGGGTGGTGCACTGTACCCGAAGATACTGCCATATCGGGTCAATGCATAGGGCGACGGAAGCAAGCTTCGAAATCGGCCCCCGTTCTCAAAAATCCATTTAATATATGGTCCCCAGATAGGGGACGTATCAGATATTAAACTGATAAGAACAGATTCTTTATCTAAAGCTGAGGAACGTGCTTTCGATTCACCCAAAGTGCAAGAAAAAGTGCAAACGTGTTACACTAAAAAAAGTGCACAAAGGATGCGGTCTATCGCAAGCCCTTCTCCGATAGGAGAGAGGCCCCCCAACAAACCTTACCCTTCGCCTCCGGACCAAAAGGTACCTGCGAGGTTCCAGGTTCGATGTCCCTTTTCGCCGAAGCTACTAGGGGACCACAAATGCTCCCGGCATCCCCCTTGGCGTTAGCCAAGGTATCTGCCCGCAGAGCCGATTACGGTAGGTACCCTGCCAAAGCAGGAGTACCCGGGGTGTTTGCAGGGAGGTGCGGAACCTAATGGCCACACACACCTCCCCTAGACCGCCAGGAGGGACACCCAGAAGGGCAACCGCATCCTGACAAATCCTGTGAACACACAACACGCAAAAAGTGACACAGTGAGACAAAAAAGAAATAAATAAGTGAATGTGTGCAGATATACTGCCCGGACATCCGGCCGGATCTATAAAAATTTCTCTGATCCTAGCCAGAAGGCCGGGAATCAAGAGGTGAGTGCCACAAGGTGAAGAGATTATGGTGCCCGTGCTTCAACTCAGTGAGTCTATTCTCCCAGTGAGTTTCGGCAACTCGGGGTCACCACTCCCCGAGGCACAAAAGTACCTCGGCTCTAGACCCTCTCAGCCTCATGGCGAGACCCGGAGGGAACAGGTCACATCGGGGCAGCCGTCGAGCTGATTCCTCAGAACCAGCCCCGGAAAGCCCTGGTACACCTGCATCCTCCATGCAGCACCCATCCCCACCAGCCCCATACCGGCGTTACTGTACACTGGCATGAAAAACTGATAAGAACAGATACTACACTTGATCTTAGCCAAAAGGCCGAGAAGCGATAACCGTGAAAGGGGCGGGCCCAACAAGGTCCCCTTCATGGGCACTATCACTGCTTGCTGTCAGGGAGGCTGCCAGACAATTTTCCATGCACACTCTGGGCTGGGGGGCAGTCAACCACCAGTACACACAGCAGAACCTAAACCCATACCATTATTGCTAAGCAGCAAGACAGGGGCCCATTGCACTCCCACGGGGCCTTTTTAAATGCAATCCATAACCCGGATTTGCCAGGAACCCTTCTTACTCCTCCTACTTGCATGTGACACTGGGCTTAGGATCTGCATAGGAAACACACACACAAGCACACACCTACCTTTGTTGCCTGCAGATGCCTCCTTGGCTGTCCCCAAACGGTATCAAACCAACACCCACGGGAAGCTGTAAGCATAGAGGACATGCCTGCACCCCATTGGACTTACCTGTGTGGGTTAAATCCGGGTTATTTGACAACCTATGGCGGTGATGGTTCTGCTCAGGCAGAGCAGTGCTGATGCTCCTCATAAAGCTGTCGCTGCTGTGAAGGTTCTAGGTGACATCACAAATCCCTATGGTTACATACACAACAAAGCTGGGTTGTTGTTGTTTACACTCTGCAAGGCCTGTGGAAGTGAGTGACATCATAGCACTGTAGTTCTGAGGGTTCTAGATGGATGCAACAATCTCCTGTTGCTTCTATGAAGGCCATAATAGACGACATCACCAAACAGCTCCATAGTCACATACACAGCAAAGGAGAGATGTTGTTTACACCTAGTGATGTCAGTGGTATTGAGTGACATCACAGCACAGTGCTAAGGCTCCTGGGCCTGGACACAGCAGCGGCTGCAATATCTCAAC
The DNA here is from genome assembly GCF_029499605.1 of Hyla sarda. NCBI lineage: Eukaryota > Metazoa > Chordata > Amphibia > Anura > Hylidae > Hyla > Hyla sarda. The sequence continues at coordinate 30,937 of NW_026609168.1, forward strand.
GGAGAATACGTTTATATATATGTGTGTGTGTGCGCGTATATATATATATATATATATATATATATATATATTTCTCCGCCGAAATCACTTTTAAACCCATTTCCACCTTTTTTTCCCTTCTCTTCCTCTTACTTTTTTTTCACGTTTTTTTACGTTTTTCTCCTTTTCGCCTCTTTTCTGGGCGTATTATTCTTCTTTTTCTTCTTTTTTTTCGTCTAATGCATACCCCATCAGTGCAGCAATGCTTATTCAATACCGCCAGCAGATGGAGACACTGGGGGATAATTTTCTAAGGATTTATACTGATTTTTCCTGTCTGAATTTGTCGCACAGAAAGTTGCAGGCCAAATATGTGTGACATTTCTGCGACTTTAGCTTCTAGAGCATTTTTACAACATTATACATAGGTGCTGAATACATAAAAAGCGACTGTTCAGCGACAGACAAGTCGCATCGGCTGAAAGTAGGCCAGAATGTCAGTCCATGTTGGAGCAGGTTTAGATACAGTCTAAAGTATAGATCTCAAAGTCTGTGCACAGAATTTAGCAAGGGCCTCGCACCTTCTGATGCATCAGGTAGGTGCACAATAGCATAGCCTAACCCTCTGTACTTTGGTCTATATTGATGCGGGACATAGACAGCCAGCTGATGACCAATCCATTAGTGCAATGGATGGCTGGAAGCATTTGTCTTTGCCTTTGCAATACCACAGAAGCAATGCATGGTCAATGTACAGCAATGACACACCTGTGTGAACAGCCAGGAGACCCCCCCCCCCCCCCCCCATGTTATGTTACATAGTTACATAGTTAGTACGGTCGAAAAAAGACATATGTCCATCAAGTTCAACCAGGGAATTAAGGGGTAGGGGTGTGGCGCGATATTGGGGAAGGGATGAGATTTTATATTTCTTCATAAGCATTAATCTTATTTTGTCAATTAGGAACATTCAGCACCCACCCGCTATCAAGGCAGCTGCCTATCATGTCATGCCCTACCTGCACAGGTGTGCTGGCTACTCAAATGATCCAATTAAGGAGGCCATTTAGTCAGCAGCAGCAGAAGTCCTGTGCCTGGACGCTCCAACAGCGGCCAGACACAAGCAGAAGCAGCAGCAGCAGCACCACCTTTTGTTTTTTGGCTGCAGCAGCAAGGCCCACAGGGCTGGCTAGCTGGCTAGCCAGCAAGCAGGTAGCAATGAAAGTAGGAATCTTTCTTTTTAACCCTGTAAGGGGGTGGTGCACTGTACCCGAAGATACTGCCATATCGGGTCAATGCATAGGGCGACGGAAGCAAGCTTCGAAATCGGCCCCCGTTCTCAAAAATCCATTTAATATATGGTCCCCAGATAGGGGACGTATCAGATATTAAACTGATAAGAACAGATACTACACTTGATCTTAGCCAAAAGGCCGAGAAGCGATAACCGTGAAAGGGGCGGGCCCAACAAGGTCCCCTTCATGGGCACTATCACTGCTTGCTGTCAGGGAGGCTGCCAGACAATTTTCCATGCACACTCTGGGCTGGGGGGCAGTCAACCACCAGTACACACAGCAGAACCTAAACCCATACCATTATTGCTAAGCAGCAAGACAGGGGCCCATTGCACTCCCACGGGGCCTTTTTAAATGCAATCCATAACCCGGATTTGCCAGGAACCCTTCTTACTCCTCCTACTTGCATGTGACACTGGGCTTAGGATCTGCATAGGAAACACACACACAAGCACACACCTACCTTTGTTGCCTGCAGATGCCTCCTTGGCTGTCCCCAAACGGTATCAAACCAACACCCACGGGAAGCTGTAAGCATAGAGGACATGCCTGCACCCCATTGGACTTACCTGTGTGGGTTAAATCCGGGTTATTTGACAACCTATGGCGGTGATGGTTCTGCTCAGGCAGAGCAGTGCTGATGCTCCTCATAAAGCTGTCGCTGCTGTGAAGGTTCTAGGTGACATCACAAATCCCTATGGTTACATACACAACAAAGCTGGGTTGTTGTTGTTTACACTCTGCAAGGCCTGTGGAAGTGAGTGACATCATAGCACTGTAGTTCTGAGGGTTCTAGATGGATGCAACAATCTCCTGTTGCTTCTATGAAGGCCATAATAGACGACATCACCAAACAGCTCCATAGTCACATACACAGCAAAGGAGAGATGTTGTTTACACCTAGTGATGTCAGTGGTATTGAGTGACATCACAGCACAGTGCTAAGGCTCCTGGGCCTGGACACAGCAGCGGCTGCAATATCTCAACGGAGAATACGTTTATATATATGTGTGTGTGTGCGCGTATATATATATATATATATATATATATATATATATATATATATATATATTTCTCCGCCGAAATCACTTTTAAACCCATTTCCACCTTTTTTTCCCTTCTCTTCCTCTTACTTTTTTTTCACGTTTTTTTACGTTTTTCTCCTTTTCGCCTCTTTTCTGGGCGTATTATTCTTCTTTTTCTTCTTTTTTTTCGTCTAATGCATACCCCATCAGTGCAGCAATGCTTATTCAATACCGCCAGCAGATGGAGACACTGGGGGATAATTTTCTAAGGATTTATACTGATTTTTCCTGTCTGAATTTGTCGCACAGAAAGTTGCAGGCCAAATATGTGTGACATTTCTGCGACTTTAGCTTCTAGAGCATTTTTACAACATTATACATAGGTGCTGAATACATAAAAAGCGACTGTTCAGCGACAGACAAGTCGCATCGGCTGAAAGTAGGCCAGAATGTCAGTCCATGTTGGAGCAGGTTTAGATACAGTCTAAAGTATAGATCTCAAAGTCTGTGCACAGAATTTAGCAAGGGCCTCGCACCTTCTGATGCATCAGGTAGGTGCACAATAGCATAGCCTAACCCTCTGTACTTTGGTCTATATTGATGCGGGACATAGACAGCCAGCTGATGACCAATCCATTAGTGCAATGGATGGCTGGAAGCATTTGTCTTTGCCTTTGCAATACCACAGAAGCAATGCATGGTCAATGTACAGCAATGACACACCTGTGTGAACAGCCAGGAGACCCCCCCCCCCCCATGTTATGTTACATAGTTACATAGTTAGTACGGTCGAAAAAAGACATATGTCCATCAAGTTCAACCAGGGAATTAAGGGGTAGGGGTGTGGCGCGATATTGGGGAAGGGATGAGATTTTATATTTCTTCATAAGCATTAATCTTATTTTGTCAATTAGGAACATTCAGCACCCACCCGCTATCAAGGCAGCTGCCTATCATGTCATGCCCTACCTGCACAGGTGTGCTGGCTACTCAAATGATCCAATTAAGGAGGCCATTTAGTCAGCAGCAGCAGAAGTCCTGTGCCTGGACGCTCCAACAGCGGCCAGACACAAGCAGAAGCAGCAGCAGCAGCACCACCTTTTGTTTTTTGGCTGCAGCAGCAAGGCCCACAGGGCTGGCTAGCTGGCTAGCCAGCAAGCAGGTAGCAATGAAAGTAGGAATCTTTCTTTTTAACCCTGTAAGGGGGTGGTGCACTGTACCCGAAGATACTGCCATATCGGGTCAATGCATAGGGCGACGGAAGCAAGCTTCGAAATCGGCCCCCGTTCTCAAAAATCCATTTAATATATGGTCCCCAGATAGGGGACGTATCAGATATTAAACTGATAAGAACAGATACTACACTTGATCTTAGCCAAAAGGCCGAGAAGCGATAACCGTGAAAGGGGCGGGCCCAACAAGGTCCCCTTCATGGGCACTATCACTGCTTGCTGTCAGGGAGGCTGCCAGACAATTTTCCATGCACACTCTGGGCTGGGGGGCAGTCAACCACCAGTACACACAGCAGAACCTAAACCCATACCATTATTGCTAAGCAGCAAGACAGGGGCCCATTGCACTCCCACGGGGCCTTTTTAAATGCAATCCATAACCCGGATTTGCCAGGAACCCTTCTTACTCCTCCTACTTGCATGTGACACTGGGCTTAGGATCTGCATAGGAAACACACACACAAGCACACACCTACCTTTGTTGCCTGCAGATGCCTCCTTGGCTGTCCCCAAACGGTATCAAACCAACACCCACGGGAAGCTGTAAGCATAGAGGACATGCCTGCACCCCATTGGACTTACCTGTGTGGGTTAAATCCGGGTTATTTGACAACCTATGGCGGTGATGGTTCTGCTCAGGCAGAGCAGTGCTGATGCTCCTCATAAAGCTGTCGCTGCTGTGAAGGTTCTAGGTGACATCACAAATCCCTATGGTTACATACACAACAAAGCTGGGTTGTTGTTGTTTACACTCTGCAAGGCCTGTGGAAGTGAGTGACATCATAGCACTGTAGTTCTGAGGGTTCTAGATGGATGCAACAATCTCCTGTTGCTTCTATGAAGGCCATAATAGACGACATCACCAAACAGCTCCATAGTCACATACACAGCAAAGGAGAGATGTTGTTTACACCTAGTGATGTCAGTGGTATTGAGTGACATCACAGCACAGTGCTAAGGCTCCTGGGCCTGGACACAGCAGCGGCTGCAATATCTCAACGGAGAATACGTTTATATATATGTGTGTGTGTGCGCGTATATATATATATATATATATATATATATATATATATATATATATTTCTCCGCCGAAATCACTTTTAAACCCATTTCCACCTTTTTTTCCCTTCTCTTCCTCTTACTTTTTTTTCACGTTTTTTTACGTTTTTCTCCTTTTCGCCTCTTTTCTGGGCGTATTATTCTTCTTTTTCTTCTTTTTTTTCGTCTAATGCATACCCCATCAGTGCAGCAATGCTTATTCAATACCGCCAGCAGATGGAGACACTGGGGGATAATTTTCTAAGGATTTATACTGATTTTTCCTGTCTGAATTTGTCGCACAGAAAGTTGCAGGCCAAATATGTGTGACATTTCTGCGACTTTAGCTTCTAGAGCATTTTTACAACATTATACATAGGTGCTGAATACATAAAAAGCGACTGTTCAGCGACAGACAAGTCGCATCGGCTGAAAGTAGGCCAGAATGTCAGTCCATGTTGGAGCAGGTTTAGATACAGTCTAAAGTATAGATCTCAAAGTCTGTGCACAGAATTTAGCAAGGGCCTCGCACCTTCTGATGCATCAGGTAGGTGCACAATAGCATAGCCTAACCCTCTGTACTTTGGTCTATATTGATGCGGGACATAGACAGCCAGCTGATGACCAATCCATTAGTGCAATGGATGGCTGGAAGCATTTGTCTTTGCCTTTGCAATACCACAGAAGCAATGCATGGTCAATGTACAGCAATGACACACCTGTGTGAACAGCCAGGAGACCCCCCCCCCCCCCCATGTTATGTTACATAGTTACATAGTTAGTACGGTCGAAAAAAGACATATGTCCATCAAGTTCAACCAGGGAATTAAGGGGTAGGGGTGTGGCGCGATATTGGGGAAGGGATGAGATTTTATATTTCTTCATAAGCATTAATCTTATTTTGTCAATTAGGAACATTCAGCACCCACCCGCTATCAAGGCAGCTGCCTATCATGTCATGCCCTACCTGCACAGGTGTGCTGGCTACTCAAATGATCCAATTAAGGAGGCCATTTAGTCAGCAGCAGCAGAAGTCCTGTGCCTGGACGCTCCAACAGCGGCCAGACACAAGCAGAAGCAGCAGCAGCAGCACCACCTTTTGTTTTTTGGCTGCAGCAGCAAGGCCCACAGGGCTGGCTAGCTGGCTAGCCAGCAAGCAGGTAGCAATGAAAGTAGGAATCTTTCTTTTTAACCCTGTAAGGGGGTGGTGAACTGTACCAGAAGATACTGCCATATCGGGTCAATGCCTAGGGCGACGGAAGCAAGCTTCGAAATCGGCCCCCGTTCTCAAAAATCCATTTAATATATGGTCCCCAGATAGGGGACGTATCAGATATTAAACTGATAAGAACAGATACTACACTTGATCTTAGCCAAAAGGCCGAGAAGCGATAACCGTGAAAGGGGCGGGCCCAACAAGGTCCCCTTCATGGGCACTATCACTGCTTGCTGTCAGGGAGGCTGCCAGACAATTTTCCATGCACACTCTGGGCTGGGGGGCAGTCAACCACCAGTACACACAGCAGAACCTAAACCCATACCATTATTGCTAAGCAGCAAGACAGGGGCCCATTGCACTCCCACGGGGCCTTTTTAAATGCAATCCATAACCCGGATTTGCCAGGAACCCTTCTTACTCCTCCTACTTGCATGTGACACTGGGCTTAGGATCTGCATAGGAAACACACACACAAGCACACACCTACCTTTGTTGCCTGCAGATGCCTCCTTGGCTGTCCCCAAACGGTATCAAACCAACACCCACGGGAAGCTGTAAGCATAGAGGACATGCCTGCACCCCATTGGACTTACCTGTGTGGGTTAAATCCGGGTTATTTGACAACCTATGGCGGTGATGGTTCTGCTCAGGCAGAGCAGTGCTGATGCTCCTCATAAAGCTGTCGCTGCTGTGAAGGTTCTAGGTGACATCACAAATCCCTATGGTTACATACACAACAAAGCTGGGTTGTTGTTGTTTACACTCTGCAAGGCCTGTGGAAGTGAGTGACATCATAGCACTGTAGTTCTGAGGGTTCTAGATGGATGCAACAATCTCCTGTTGCTTCTATGAAGGCCATAATAGACGACATCACCAAACAGCTCCATAGTCACATACACAGCAAAGGAGAGATGTTGTTTACACCTAGTGATGTCAGTGGTATTGAGTGACATCACAGCACAGTGCTAAGGCTCCTGGGCCTGGACACAGCAGCGGCTGCAATATCTCAACGGAGAATACGTTTATATATATGTGTGTGTGTGCGCGTATATATATATATATATATATATATATATATATATATATATATTTCTCCGCCGAAATCACTTTTAAACCCATTTCCACCTTTTTTTCCCTTCTCTTCCTCTTACTTTTTTTTCACGTTTTTTTACGTTTTTCTCCTTTTCGCCTCTTTTCTGGGCGTATTATTCTTCTTTTTCTTCTTTTTTTTCGTCTAATGCATACCCCATCAGTGCAGCAATGCTTATTCAATACCGCCAGCAGATGGAGACACTGGGGGATAATTTTCTAAGGATTTATACTGATTTTTCCTGTCTGAATTTGTCGCACAGAAAGTTGCAGGCCAAATATGTGTGACATTTCTGCGACTTTAGCTTCTAGAGCATTTTTACAACATTATACATAGGTGCTGAATACATAAAAAGCGACTGTTCAGCGACAGACAAGTCGCATCGGCTGAAAGTAGGCCAGAATGTCAGTCCATGTTGGAGCAGGTTTAGATACAGTCTAAAGTATAGATCTCAAAGTCTGTGCACAGAATTTAGCAAGGGCCTCGCACCTTCTGATGCATCAGGTAGGTGCACAATAGCATAGCCTAACCCTCTGTACTTTGGTCTATATTGATGCGGGACATAGACAGCCAGCTGATGACCAATCCATTAGTGCAATGGATGGCTGGAAGCATTTGTCTTTGCCTTTGCAATACCACAGAAGCAATGCATGGTCAATGTACAGCAATGACACACCTGTGTGAACAGCCAGGAGACCCCCCCCCCCCCCATGTTATGTTACATAGTTACATAGTTAGTACGGTCGAAAAAAGACATATGTCCATCAAGTTCAACCAGGGAATTAAGGGGTAGGGGTGTGGCGCGATATTGGGGAAGGGATGAGATTTTATATTTCTTCATAAGCATTAATCTTATTTTGTCAATTAGGAACATTCAGCACCCACCCGCTATCAAGGCAGCTGCCTATCATGTCATGCCCTACCTGCACAGGTGTGCTGGCTACTCAAATGATCCAATTAAGGAGGCCATTTAGTCAGCAGCAGCAGAAGTCCTGTGCCTGGACGCTCCAACAGCGGCCAGACACAAGCAGAAGCAGCAGAAGCAGCAGCAGCAGCACCACCTTTTGTTTTTTGGCTGCAGCAGCAAGGCCCACAGGGCTGGCTAGCTGGCTAGCCAGCAAGCAGGTAGCAATGAAAGTAGGAATCTTTCTTTTTAACCCTGTAAGGGGGTGGTGCACTGTACCCGAAGATACTGCCATATCGGGTCAATGCATAGGGCGACGGAAGCAAGCTTCGAAATCGGCCCCCGTTCTCAAAAATCCATTTAATATATGGTCCCCAGATAGGGGACGTATCAGATATTAAACTGATAAGAACAGATACTACACTTGATCTTAGCCAAAAGGCCGAGAAGCGATAACCGTGAAAGGGGCGA
>NW_026609169.1:0-39168 GCF_029499605.1 Hyla sarda
AGCAGCAGCAAGGCCCACAGGGCTGGCTAGCTGGCTAGCCAGCAAGCAAGCAGGTAGCAATGAAAGTAGGAATCTTTCTTTTTAACCCTGTAAGGGTGGTGGTTGCACTGTACCCGAAGATACTGCCATATCGGGTCAATGCATAGGGCGACGGAAGCAAGCTTCGAAATCAGCCCCCGTTCTCAAAAATCCATTTAATATATGGTCCCCAGATAGGGGACGTATCAGATATTAAACTGATAAGAACAGATACTACACTTGATCTTAGCCAAAAGGCCGAGAAGCGATAACCGTGAAAGGGGCGGGCCCAACAAGGTCCCCTTCATGGGCACTATCACTGCTTGCTGTCAGGGAGGCTGCCAGACAATTTTCCATGCACACTCTGGGCTGGGGGGCAGTCAACCACCAGTACACACAGCAGAACCTAAACCCATACCATTATTGCTAAGCAGCAAGACAGGGGCCCATTGCACTCCCACGGGGCCTTTTTAAATGCAATCCATAACCCGGATTTGCCAGGAACCCTTCTTACTCCTCCTACTTGCATGTGACACTGGGCTTAGGATCTGCATAGGAAACACACACACAAGCACACACCTACCTTTGTTGCCTGCAGATGCCTCCTTGGCTGTCCCCAAACGGTATCAAACCAACACCCACGGGAAGCTGTAAGCATAGAGGACATGCCTGCACCCCATTGGACTTACCTGTGTGGGTTAAATCCGGGTTATTTGACAACCTATGGCGGTGATGGTTCTGCTCAGGCAGAGCAGTGCTGATGCTCCTCATAAAGCTGTCGCTGCTGTGAAGGTTCTAGGTGACATCACAAATCCCTATGGTTACATACACAACAAAGCTGGGTTGTTGTTGTTTACACTCTGCAAGGCCTGTGGAAGTGAGTGACATCATAGCACTGTAGTTCTGAGGGTTGTAGATGGATGCAACAATCTCCTGTTGCTTCTATGAAGGCCGTAATAGACGACATCACCAAACAGCTCCATAGTCACATACACAGCAAAGGAGAGATGTTGTTTACACCTAGTGATGTCAGTGGTATTGAGTGACATCATAGCACAGTGCTAAGGCTCCTGGGCCTGGACACAGCAGCGGCTGCAATATCTCAACGGAGAATACGTTTATATATATGTGTGTGTGTGCGCGTATATATATATATATATATATATATATATATATATATATATATTTCTCCGCCGAAATCACTTTTAAACCCATTTCCACCTTTTTTTCCCTTCTCTTCCTCTTACTTTTTTTTCACGTTTTTTTACGTTTTTCTCCTTTTCGCCTCTTTTCTGGGCGTATTATTCTTCTTTTTCTTCTTTTTTTTCGTCTAATGCATACCCCATCAGTGCAGCAATGCTTATTCAATACCGCCAGCAGATGGAGACACTGGGGGATAATTTTCTAAGGATTTATACTGATTTTTCCTGTCTGAATTTGTCGCACAGAAAGTTGCAGGCCAAATATGTGCGACATTTCTGCGACTTTAGCTTCTAGAGCATTTTTACAACATTATACATAGGTGCTGAATACATAAAAAGCGACTGTTCAGCGACAGACAAGTCGCATCGGCTGAAAGTAGGCCAGAATGTCAGTCCATGTTGGAGCAGGTTTAGATACAGTCTAAAGCATAGATCTCAAAGTCTGTGCACAGAATTTAGCAAGGGCCTCGCACCTTCTGATGCATCAGGTAGGTGCACAATAGCATAGCCTAACCCTCTGTACTTTGGTCTATATTGATGCGGGACATAGACAGCCAGCTGATGACCAATCCATTAGTGCAATGGATGGCTGGAAGCATTTGTCTTTGCCTTTGCAATACCACAGAAGCAATGCATGGTCAATGTACAGCAATGACACACCTGTGTGAACAGCCAGGAGACCCCCCCCCCCCCCCCCCCATGTTATGTTACATAGTTACATAGTTAGTACGGTCGAAAAAAGACATATGTCCATCAAGTTCAACCAGGGAATTAAGGGGTAGGGGTGTGGCGCGATATTGGGGAAGGGATGAGATTTTATATTTCTTCATAAGCATTAATCTTATTTTGTCAATTAGGAACATTCAGCACCCACCCGCTATCAAGGCAGCTGCCTATCATGTCATGCCCTACCTGCACAGGTGTGCTGGCTACTCAAATGATCCAATTAAGGAGGCCATTTAGTCAGCAGCAGCAGAAGTCCTGTGCCTGGACGCTCCAACAGCGGCCAGACACAAGCAGAAGCAGAAGCAGCAGAAGCAGCAGCAGCACCACCTTTTGCTTTTTTGGCTGCAGAAGCAGCAGCAGCAAGGCCCACAGGGCTGGCTAGCTGGCTAGCCAGCAAGCAAGCAGGTAGCAATGAAAGTAGGAATCTTTCTTTTTAACCCTGTAAGGGGGTGGTGCACTGTACCCGAAGATACTGCCATATCGGGTCAATGCATAGGGCGACGGAAGCAAGCTTCGAAATCAGCCCCCGTTCTCAAAAATCCATTTAATATATGGTCCCCAGATAGGGGACGTATCAGATATTAAACTGATAAGAACAGATACTACACTTGATCTTAGCCAAAAGGCCGAGAAGCGATAACCGTGAAAGGGGCGGGCCCAACAAGGTCCCCTTCATGGGCACTATCACTGCTTGCTGTCAGGGAGGCTGCCAGACAATTTTCCATGCACACTCTGGGCTGGGGGGCAGTCAACCACCAGTACACACAGCAGAACCTAAACCCATACCATTATTGCTAAGCAGCAAGACAGGGGCCCATTGCACTCCCACGGGGCCTTTTTAAATGCAATCCATAACCCGGATTTGCCAGGAACCCTTCTTACTCCTCCTACTTGCATGTGACACTGGGCTTAGGATCTGCATAGGAAACACACACACAAGCACACACCTACCTTTGTTGCCTGCAGATGCCTCCTTGGCTGTCCCCAAACGGTATCAAACCAACACCCACGGGAAGCTGTAAGCATAGAGGACATGCCTGCACCCCATTGGACTTACCTGTGTGGGTTAAATCCGGGTTATTTGACAACCTATGGCGGTGATGGTTCTGCTCAGGCAGAGCAGTGCTGATGCTCCTCATAAAGCTGTCGCTGCTGTGAAGGTTCTAGGTGACATCACAAATCCCTATGGTTACATACACAACAAAGCTGGGTTGTTGTTGTTTACACTCTGCAAGGCCTGTGGAAGTGAGTGACATCATAGCACTGTAGTTCTGAGGGTTGTAGATGGATGCAACAATCTCCTGTTGCTTCTATGAAGGCCGTAATAGACGACATCACCAAACAGCTCCATAGTCACATACACAGCAAAGGAGAGATGTTGTTTACACCTAGTGATGTCAGTGGTATTGAGTGACATCATAGCACAGTGCTAAGGCTCCTGGGCCTGGACACAGCAGCGGCTGCAATATCTCAACGGAGAATACGTTTATATATATGTGTGTGTGTGCGCGTATATATATATATATATATATATATATATATATATATATATATTTCTCCGCCGAAATCACTTTTAAACCCATTTCCACCTTTTTTTCCCTTCTCTTCCTCTTACTTTTTTTTCACGTTTTTTTACGTTTTTCTCCTTTTCGCCTCTTTTCTGGGCGTATTATTCTTCTTTTTCTTCTTTTTTTTCGTCTAATGCATACCCCATCAGTGCAGCAATGCTTATTCAATACCGCCAGCAGATGGAGACACTGGGGGATAATTTTCTAAGGATTTATACTGATTTTTCCTGTCTGAATTTGTCGCACAGAAAGTTGCAGGCCAAATATGTGCGACATTTCTGCGACTTTAGCTTCTAGAGCATTTTTACAACATTATACATAGGTGCTGAATACATAAAAAGCGACTGTTCAGCGACAGACAAGTCGCATCGGCTGAAAGTAGGCCAGAATGTCAGTCCATGTTGGAGCAGGTTTAGATACAGTCTAAAGCATAGATCTCAAAGTCTGTGCACAGAATTTAGCAAGGGCCTCGCACCTTCTGATGCATCAGGTAGGTGCACAATAGCATAGCCTAACCCTCTGTACTTTGGTCTATATTGATGCGGGACATAGACAGCCAGCTGATGACCAATCCATTAGTGCAATGGATGGCTGGAAGCATTTGTCTTTGCCTTTGCAATACCACAGAAGCAATGCATGGTCAATGTACAGCAATGACACACCTGTGTGAACAGCCAGGAGACCCCCCCCCCCCCCCCCCATGTTATGTTACATAGTTACATAGTTAGTACGGTCGAAAAAAGACATATGTCCATCAAGTTCAACCAGGGAATTAAGGGGTAGGGGTGTGGCGCGATATTGGGGAAGGGATGAGATTTTATATTTCTTCATAAGCATTAATCTTATTTTGTCAATTAGGAACATTCAGCACCCACCCGCTATCAAGGCAGCTGCCTATCATGTCATGCCCTACCTGCACAGGTGTGCTGGCTACTCAAATGATCCAATTAAGGAGGCCATTTAGTCAGCAGCAGCAGAAGTCCTGTGCCTGGACGCTCCAACAGCGGCCAGACACAAGCAGAAGCAGAAGCAGCAGAAGCAGCAGCAGCACCACCTTTTGCTTTTTGGCTGCAGAAGCAGCAGCAGCAAGGCCCACAGGGCTGGCTAGCTGGCTAGCCAGCAAGCAAGCAGGTAGCAATGAAAGTAGGAATCTTTCTTTTTAACCCTGTAAGGGGGTGGTGCACTGTACCCGAAGATACTGCCATATCGGGTCAATGCATAGGGCGACGGAAGCAAGCTTCGAAATCAGCCCCCGTTCTCAAAAATCCATTTAATATATGGTCCCCAGATAGGGGACGTATCAGATATTAAACTGATAAGAACAGATACTACACTTGATCTTAGCCAAAAGGCCGAGAAGCGATAACCGTGAAAGGGGCGGGCCCAACAAGGTCCCCTTCATGGGCACTATCACTGCTTGCTGTCAGGGAGGCTGCCAGACAATTTTCCATGCACACTCTGGGCTGGGGGGCAGTCAACCACCAGTACACACAGCAGAACCTAAACCCATACCATTATTGCTAAGCAGCAAGACAGGGGCCCATTGCACTCCCACGGGGCCTTTTTAAATGCAATCCATAACCCGGATTTGCCAGGAACCCTTCTTACTCCTCCTACTTGCATGTGACACTGGGCTTAGGATCTGCATAGGAAACACACACACAAGCACACACCTACCTTTGTTGCCTGCAGATGCCTCCTTGGCTGTCCCCAAACGGTATCAAACCAACACCCACGGGAAGCTGTAAGCATAGAGGACATGCCTGCACCCCATTGGACTTACCTGTGTGGGTTAAATCCGGGTTATTTGACAACCTATGGCGGTGATGGTTCTGCTCAGGCAGAGCAGTGCTGATGCTCCTCATAAAGCTGTCGCTGCTGTGAAGGTTCTAGGTGACATCACAAATCCCTATGGTTACATACACAACAAAGCTGGGTTGTTGTTGTTTACACTCTGCAAGGCCTGTGGAAGTGAGTGACATCATAGCACTGTAGTTCTGAGGGTTGTAGATGGATGCAACAATCTCCTGTTGCTTCTATGAAGGCCGTAATAGACGACATCACCAAACAGCTCCATAGTCACATACACAGCAAAGGAGAGATGTTGTTTACACCTAGTGATGTCAGTGGTATTGAGTGACATCATAGCACAGTGCTAAGGCTCCTGGGCCTGGACACAGCAGCGGCTGCAATATCTCAACGGAGAATACGTTTATATATATGTGTGTGTGTGCGCGTATATATATATATATATATATATATATATATATATATATATATATATTTCTCCGCCGAAATCACTTTTAAACCCATTTCCACCTTTTTTTCCCTTCTCTTCCTCTTACTTTTTTTTCACGTTTTTTTACGTTTTTCTCCTTTTCGCCTCTTTTCTGGGCGTATTATTCTTCTTTTTCTTCTTTTTTTTCGTCTAATGCATACCCCATCAGTGCAGCAATGCTTATTCAATACCGCCAGCAGATGGAGACACTGGGGGATAATTTTCTAAGGATTTATACTGATTTTTCCTGTCTGAATTTGTCGCACAGAAAGTTGCAGGCCAAATATGTGCGACATTTCTGCGACTTTAGCTTCTAGAGCATTTTTACAACATTATACATAGGTGCTGAATACATAAAAAGCGACTGTTCAGCGACAGACAAGTCGCATCGGCTGAAAGTAGGCCAGAATGTCAGTCCATGTTGGAGCAGGTTTAGATACAGTCTAAAGCATAGATCTCAAAGTCTGTGCACAGAATTTAGCAAGGGCCTCGCACCTTCTGATGCATCAGGTAGGTGCACAATAGCATAGCCTAACCCTCTGTACTTTGGTCTATATTGATGCGGGACATAGACAGCCAGCTGATGACCAATCCATTAGTGCAATGGATGGCTGGAAGCATTTGTCTTTGCCTTTGCAATACCACAGAAGCAATGCATGGTCAATGTACAGCAATGACACACCTGTGTGAACAGCCAGGAGACCCCCCCCCCCCCCCCCCCCCCATGTTATGTTACATAGTTACATAGTTAGTACGGTCGAAAAAAGACATATGTCCATCAAGTTCAACCAGGGAATTAAGGGGTAGGGGTGTGGCGCGATATTGGGGAAGGGATGAGATTTTATATTTCTTCATAAGCATTAATCTTATTTTGTCAATTAGGAACATTCAGCACCCACCCGCTATCAAGGCAGCTGCCTATCATGTCATGCCCTACCTGCACAGGTGTGCTGGCTACTCAAATGATCCAATTAAGGAGGCCATTTAGTCAGCAGCAGCAGAAGTCCTGTGCCTGGACGCTCCAACAGCGGCCAGACACAAGCAGAAGCAGAAGCAGCAGAAGCAGCAGCAGCACCACCTTTTGCTTTTTGGCTGCAGAAGCAGCAGCAGCAAGGCCCACAGGGCTGGCTAGCTGGCTAGCCAGCAAGCAAGCAGGTAGCAATGAAAGTAGGAATCTTTCTTTTTAACCCTGTAAGGGGGTGGTGCACTGTACCCGAAGATACTGCCATATCGGGTCAATGCATAGGGCGACGGAAGCAAGCTTCGAAATCAGCCCCCGTTCTCAAAAATCCATTTAATATATGGTCCCCAGATAGGGGACGTATCAGATATTAAACTGATAAGAACAGATACTACACTTGATCTTAGCCAAAAGGCCGAGAAGCGATAACCGTGAAAGGGGCGGGCCCAACAAGGTCCCCTTCATGGGCACTATCACTGCTTGCTGTCAGGGAGGCTGCCAGACAATTTTCCATGCACACTCTGGGCTGGGGGGCAGTCAACCACCAGTACACACAGCAGAACCTAAACCCATACCATTATTGCTAAGCAGCAAGACAGGGGCCCATTGCACTCCCACGGGGCCTTTTTAAATGCAATCCATAACCCGGATTTGCCAGGAACCCTTCTTACTCCTCCTACTTGCATGTGACACTGGGCTTAGGATCTGCATAGGAAACACACACACAAGCACACACCTACCTTTGTTGCCTGCAGATGCCTCCTTGGCTGTCCCCAAACGGTATCAAACCAACACCCACGGGAAGCTGTAAGCATAGAGGACATGCCTGCACCCCATTGGACTTACCTGTGTGGGTTAAATCCGGGTTATTTGACAACCTATGGCGGTGATGGTTCTGCTCAGGCAGAGCAGTGCTGATGCTCCTCATAAAGCTGTCGCTGCTGTGAAGGTTCTAGGTGACATCACAAATCCCTATGGTTACATACACAACAAAGCTGGGTTGTTGTTGTTTACACTCTGCAAGGCCTGTGGAAGTGAGTGACATCATAGCACTGTAGTTCTGAGGGTTGTAGATGGATGCAACAATCTCCTGTTGCTTCTATGAAGGCCGTAATAGACGACATCACCAAACAGCTCCATAGTCACATACACAGCAAAGGAGAGATGTTGTTTACACCTAGTGATGTCAGTGGTATTGAGTGACATCATAGCACAGTGCTAAGGCTCCTGGGCCTGGACACAGCAGCGGCTGCAATATCTCAACGGAGAATACGTTTATATATATGTGTGTGTGTGCGCGTATATATATATATATATATATATATATATATATATATATATATATTTCTCCGCCGAAATCACTTTTAAACCCATTTCCACCTTTTTTTCCCTTCTCTTCCTCTTACTTTTTTTTCACGTTTTTCTACGTTTTTCTCCTTTTCGCCTCTTTTCTGGGCGTATTATTCTTCTTTTTCTTCTTTTTTTCGTCTAATGCATACCCCATCAGTGCAGCAATGCTTATTCAATACCGCCAGCAGATGGAGACACTGGGGGATAATTTTCTAAGGATTTATACTGATTTTTCCTGTCTGAATTTGTCGCACAGAAAGTTGCAGGCCAAATATGTGCGACATTTCTGCGACTTTAGCTTCTAGAGCATTTTTACAACATTATACATAGGTGCTGAATACATAAAAAGCGACTGTTCAGCGACAGACAAGTCGCATCGGCTGAAAGTAGGCCAGAATGTCAGTCCATGTTGGAGCAGGTTTAGATACAGTCTAAAGCATAGATCTCAAAGTCTGTGCACAGAATTTAGCAAGGGCCTCGCACCTTCTGATGCATCAGGTAGGTGCACAATAGCATAGCCTAACCCTCTGTACTTTGGTCTATATTGATGCGGGACATAGACAGCCAGCTGATGACCAATCCATTAGTGCAATGGATGGCTGGAAGCATTTGTCTTTGCCTTTGCAATACCACAGAAGCAATGCATGGTCAATGTACAGCAATGACACACCTGTGTGAACAGCCAGGAGACCCCCCCCCCCCCCCCCCCATGTTATGTTACATAGTTACATAGTTAGTACGGTCGAAAAAAGACATATGTCCATCAAGTTCAACCAGGGAATTAAGGGGTAGGGGTGTGGCGCGATATTGGGGAAGGGATGAGATTTTATATTTCTTCATAAGCATTAATCTTATTTTGTCAATTAGGAACATTCAGCACCCACCCGCTATCAAGGCAGCTGCCTATCATGTCATGCCCTACCTGCACAGGTGTGCTGGCTACTCAAATGATCCAATTAAGGAGGCCATTTAGTCAGCAGCAGCAGAAGTCCTGTGCCTGGACGCTCCAACAGCGGCCAGACACAAGCAGAAGCAGAAGCAGCAGAAGCAGCAGCAGCACCACCTTTTGCTTTTTGGCTGCAGAAGCAGCAGCAGCAAGGCCCACAGGGCTGGCTAGCTGGCTAGCCAGCAAGCAAGCAGGTAGCAATGAAAGTAGGAATCTTTCTTTTTAACCCTGTAAGGGGGTGGTGCACTGTACCCGAAGATACTGCCATATCGGGTCAATGCATAGGGCGACGGAAGCAAGCTTCGAAATCAGCCCCCGTTCTCAAAAATCCATTTAATATATGGTCCCCAGATAGGGGACGTATCAGATATTAAACTGATAAGAACAGATTTTTTTTTTTTATCTAAAGCCGAGGAACGTGCTTTCGATTCACCCAAAGTGCAAGAAAAAGTGCAAACGTGTTACACTAAAAAAAAACGTGCACAAAGGATGCGGTCTATCGCAAGCCCTTCTCCGATAGGAGAGAGGCCCCCCAACAAACCTTACCCTTCGCCTCCAGACCAAAAGGTACCTGCGAGGTTCCAGGTTCGATGTCCCTTTTCGCCGAAGCTACTAGGAGACCACAAATGCTCCCGGCATCCCCCTTGGCGTTAGCCAAGGTATCTGCCCGCAGAGCCGATTACGGTAGGTACCCTGCGAAGCAGGAGTACCCGGGGTGTTTGCAGGGAGGTGCGGAACCTAATGGCCACACACACCTCCCCTAGACCGCCAGGAGGGACACCCAGAAGGGCTACCGCATCCTGACAAATCCTGTGAACACACAACACGCAAAAAGTGACACAGTGAGACAAAAAATAAATAAATAAGTGAATGTGTGCAGATATACTGCCCGGACATCCGGCCGGATCTATAAAAATTTCTCTGATCCTAGCCAGAAGGCCGGGAATCAAGAGGTGAGTGCCACAAGGTGAAGAGATTATGGTGCCCGTGCTTCAACTCAGTGAGCCTATTCTCCCAGTGAGTTTCGGCACCTCGGGGTCACCACTCCCCGAGGCACAAAAGTACCTCGGCTCTAGACCCTCTCAGCCTCATGGCGAGACCCGGAGGGAACAGGTCACATCGGGGCAGCCGTCGAGCTGATTCCTCAGAACCAGCCCCGGAAAGCCCTGGTACACCTGCATCCTCCATGCAGCACCCATCCCCACCAGCATGAAAACTGATAAGAACAGATACTACACTTGATCTTAGCCAAAAGGCCGAGAAGCGATAACCGTGAAAGGGGCGGGCCCAACAAGGTCCCCTTCATGGGCACTATCACTGCTTGCTGTCAGGGAGGCTGCCAGACAATTTTCCATGCACACTCTGGGCTGGGGGGCAGTCAACCACCAGTACACACAGCAGAACCTAAACCCATACCATTATTGCTAAGCAGCAAGACAGGGGCCCATTGCACTCCCACGGGGCCTTTTTAAATGCAATCCATAACCCGGATTTGCCAGGAACCCTTCTTACTCCTCCTACTTGCATGTGACACTGGGCTTAGGATCTGCATAGGAAACACACACACAAGCACACACCTACCTTTGTTGCCTGCAGATGCCTCCTTGGCTGTCCCCAAACGGTATCAAACCAACACCCACGGGAAGCTGTAAGCATAGAGGACATGCCTGCACCCCATTGGACTTACCTGTGTGGGTTAAATCCGGGTTATTTGACAACCTATGGCGGTGATGGTTCTGCTCAGGCAGAGCAGTGCTGATGCTCCTCATAAAGCTGTCGCTGCTGTGAAGGTTCTAGGTGACATCACAAATCCCTATGGTTACATACACAACAAAGCTGGGTTGTTGTTGTTTACACTCTGCAAGGCCTGTGGAAGTGAGTGACATCATAGCACTGTAGTTCTGAGGGTTGTAGATGGATGCAACAATCTCCTGTTGCTTCTATGAAGGCCGTAATAGACGACATCACCAAACAGCTCCATAGTCACATACACAGCAAAGGAGAGATGTTGTTTACACCTAGTGATGTCAGTGGTATTGAGTGACATCATAGCACAGTGCTAAGGCTCCTGGGCCTGGACACAGCAGCGGCTGCAATATCTCAACGGAGAATACGTTTATATATATGTGTGTGTGTGCGCGTATATATATATATATATATATATATATATATATATATATATATTTCTCCGCCGAAATCACTTTTAAACCCATTTCCACCTTTTTTTCCCTTCTCTTCCTCTTACTTTTTTTTCACGTTTTTCTACGTTTTTCTCCTTTTCGCCTCTTTTCTGGGCGTATTATTCTTCTTTTTCTTCTTTTTTTTCGTCTAATGCATACCCCATCAGTGCAGCAATGCTTATTCAATACCGCCAGCAGATGGAGACACTGGGGGATAATTTTCTAAGGATTTATACTGATTTTTCCTGTCTGAATTTGTCGCACAGAAAGTTGCAGGCCAAATATGTGCGACATTTCTGCGACTTTAGCTTCTAGAGCATTTTTACAACATTATACATAGGTGCTGAATACATAAAAAGCGACTGTTCAGCGACAGACAAGTCGCATCGGCTGAAAGTAGGCCAGAATGTCAGTCCATGTTGGAGCAGGTTTAGATACAGTCTAAAGCATAGATCTCAAAGTCTGTGCACAGAATTTAGCAAGGGCCTCGCACCTTCTGATGCATCAGGTAGGTGCACAATAGCATAGCCTAACCCTCTGTACTTTGGTCTATATTGATGCGGGACATAGACAGCCAGCTGATGACCAATCCATTAGTGCAATGGATGGCTGGAAGCATTTGTCTTTGCCTTTGCAATACCACAGAAGCAATGCATGGTCAATGTACAGCAATGACACACCTGTGTGAACAGCCAGGAGACCCCCCCCCCCCCCCCATGTTATGTTACATAGTTACATAGTTAGTACGGTCGAAAAAAGACATATGTCCATCAAGTTCAACCAGGGAATTAAGGGGTAGGGGTGTGGCGCGATATTGGGGAAGGGATGAGATTTTATATTTCTTCATAAGCATTAATCTTATTTTGTCAATTAGGAACATTCAGCACCCACCCGCTATCAAGGCAGCTGCCTATCATGTCATGCCCTACCTGCACAGGTGTGCTGGCTACTCAAATGATCCAATTAAGGAGGCCATTTAGTCAGCAGCAGCAGAAGTCCTGTGCCTGGACGCTCCAACAGCGGCCAGACACAAGCAGAAGCAGAAGCAGCAGAAGCAGCAGCAGCACCACCTTTTGCTTTTTGGCTGCAGAAGCAGCAGCAGCAAGGCCCACAGGGCTGGCTAGCTGGCTAGCCAGCAAGCAAGCAGGTAGCAATGAAAGTAGGAATCTTTCTTTTTAACCCTGTAAGGGGGTGGTGCACTGTACCCGAAGATACTGCCATATCGGGTCAATGCATAGGGCGACGGAAGCAAGCTTCGAAATCAGCCCCCGTTCTCAAAAATCCATTTAATATATGGTCCCCAGATAGGGGACGTATCAGATATTAAACTGATAAGAACAGATACTACACTTGATCTTAGCCAAAAGGCCGAGAAGCGATAACCGTGAAAGGGGCGGGCCCAACAAGGTCCCCTTCATGGGCACTATCACTGCTTGCTGTCAGGGAGGCTGCCAGACAATTTTCCATGCACACTCTGGGCTGGGGGGCAGTCAACCACCAGTACACACAGCAGAACCTAAACCCATACCATTATTGCTAAGCAGCAAGACAGGGGCCCATTGCACTCCCACGGGGCCTTTTTAAATGCAATCCATAACCCGGATTTGCCAGGAACCCTTCTTACTCCTCCTACTTGCATGTGACACTGGGCTTAGGATCTGCATAGGAAACACACACACAAGCACACACCTACCTTTGTTGCCTGCAGATGCCTCCTTGGCTGTCCCCAAACGGTATCAAACCAACACCCACGGGAAGCTGTAAGCATAGAGGACATGCCTGCACCCCATTGGACTTACCTGTGTGGGTTAAATCCGGGTTATTTGACAACCTATGGCGGTGATGGTTCTGCTCAGGCAGAGCAGTGCTGATGCTCCTCATAAAGCTGTCGCTGCTGTGAAGGTTCTAGGTGACATCACAAATCCCTATGGTTACATACACAACAAAGCTGGGTTGTTGTTGTTTACACTCTGCAAGGCCTGTGGAAGTGAGTGACATCATAGCACTGTAGTTCTGAGGGTTGTAGATGGATGCAACAATCTCCTGTTGCTTCTATGAAGGCCGTAATAGACGACATCACCAAACAGCTCCATAGTCACATACACAGCAAAGGAGAGATGTTGTTTACACCTAGTGATGTCAGTGGTATTGAGTGACATCATAGCACAGTGCTAAGGCTCCTGGGCCTGGACACAGCAGCGGCTGCAATATCTCAACGGAGAATACGTTTATATATATGTGTGTGTGTGCGCGTATATATATATATATATATATATATATATATATATATATATATTTCTCCGCCGAAATCACTTTTAAACCCATTTCCACCTTTTTTTCCCTTCTCTTCCTCTTACTTTTTTTTCAGGTTTTTTTACGTTTTTCTCCTTTTCGCCTCTTTTCTGGGCGTATTATTCTTCTTTTTCTTCTTTTTTTTCGTCTAATGCATACCCCATCAGTGCAGCAATGCTTATTCAATACCGCCAGCAGATGGAGACACTGGGGGATAATTTTCTAAGGATTTATACTGATTTTTCCTGTCTGAATTTGTCGCACAGAAAGTTGCAGGCCAAATATGTGCGACATTTCTGCGACTTTAGCTTCTAGAGCATTTTTACAACATTATACATAGGTGCTGAATACATAAAAAGCGACTGTTCAGCGACAGACAAGTCGCATCGGCTGAAAGTAGGCCAGAATGTCAGTCCATGTTGGAGCAGGTTTAGATACAGTCTAAAGCATAGATCTCAAAGTCTGTGCACAGAATTTAGCAAGGGCCTCGCACCTTCTGATGCATCAGGTAGGTGCACAATAGCATAGCCTAACCCTCTGTACTTTGGTCTATATTGATGCGGGACATAGACAGCCAGCTGATGACCAATCCATTAGTGCAATGGATGGCTGGAAGCATTTGTCTTTGCCTTTGCAATACCACAGAAGCAATGCATGGTCAATGTACAGCAATGACACACCTGTGTGAACAGCCAGGAGACCCCCCCCCATGTTATGTTACATAGTTACATAGTTAGTACGGTCGAAAAAAGACATATGTCCATCAAGTTCAACCAGGGAATTAAGGGGTAGGGGTGTGGCGCGATATTGGGGAAGGGATGAGATTTTATATTTCTTCATAAGCATTAATCTTATTTTGTCAATTAGGAACATTCAGCACCCACCCGCTATCAAGGCAGCTGCCTATCATGTCATGCCCTACCTGCACAGGTGTGCTGGCTACTCAAATGATCCAATTAAGGAGGCCATTTAGTCAGCAGCAGCAGAAGTCCTGTGCCTGGACGCTCCAACAGCGGCCAGACACAAGCAGAAGCAGAAGCAGCAGAAGCAGCAGCAGCACCACCTTTTGCTTTTTGGCTGCAGAAGCAGCAGCAGCAAGGCCCACAGGGCTGGCTAGCTGGCTAGCCAGCAAGCAAGCAGGTAGCAATGAAAGTAGGAATCTTTCTTTTTAACCCTGTAAGGGGGTGGTGCACTGTACCCGAAGATACTGCCATATCGGGTCAATGCATAGGGCGACGGAAGCAAGCTTCGAAATCAGCCCCCGTTCTCAAAAATCCATTTAATATATGGTCCCCAGATAGGGGACGTATCAGATATTAAACTGATAAGAACAGATACTACACTTGATCTTAGCCAAAAGGCCGAGAAGCGATAACCGTGAAAGGGGCGGGCCCAACAAGGTCCCCTTCATGGGCACTATCACTGCTTGCTGTCAGGGAGGCTGCCAGACAATTTTCCATGCACACTCTGGGCTGGGGGGCAGTCAACCACCAGTACACACAGCAGAACCTAAACCCATACCATTATTGCTAAGCAGCAAGACAGGGGCCCATTGCACTCCCACGGGGCCTTTTTAAATGCAATCCATAACCCGGATTTGCCAGGAACCCTTCTTACTCCTCCTACTTGCATGTGACACTGGGCTTAGGATCTGCATAGGAAACACACACACAAGCACACACCTACCTTTGTTGCCTGCAGATGCCTCCTTGGCTGTCCCCAAACGGTATCAAACCAACACCCACGGGAAGCTGTAAGCATAGAGGACATGCCTGCACCCCATTGGACTTACCTGTGTGGGTTAAATCCGGGTTATTTGACAACCTATGGCGGTGATGGTTCTGCTCAGGCAGAGCAGTGCTGATGCTCCTCATAAAGCTGTCGCTGCTGTGAAGGTTCTAGGTGACATCACAAATCCCTATGGTTACATACACAACAAAGCTGGGTTGTTGTTGTTTACACTCTGCAAGGCCTGTGGAAGTGAGTGACATCATAGCACTGTAGTTCTGAGGGTTGTAGATGGATGCAACAATCTCCTGTTGCTTCTATGAAGGCCGTAATAGACGACATCACCAAACAGCTCCATAGTCACATACACAGCAAAGGAGAGATGTTGTTTACACCTAGTGATGTCAGTGGTATTGAGTGACATCATAGCACAGTGCTAAGGCTCCTGGGCCTGGACACAGCAGCGGCTGCAATATCTCAACGGAGAATACGTTTATATATATGTGTGTGTGTGCGCGTATATATATATATATATATATATATATATATATATATATATATATTTCTCCGCCGAAATCACTTTTAAACCCATTTCCACCTTTTTTTCCCTTCTCTTCCTCTTACTTTTTTTTCACGTTTTTTTACGTTTTTCTCCTTTTCGCCTCTTTTCTGGGCGTATTATTCTTCTTTTTCTTCTTTTTTTTCGTCTAATGCATACCCCATCAGTGCAGCAATGCTTATTCAATACCGCCAGCAGATGGAGACACTGGGGGATAATTTTCTAAGGATTTATACTGATTTTTCCTGTCTGAATTTGTCGCACAGAAAGTTGCAGGCCAAATATGTGCGACATTTCTGCGACTTTAGCTTCTAGAGCATTTTTACAACATTATACATAGGTGCTGAATACATAAAAAGCGACTGTTCAGCGACAGACAAGTCGCATCGGCTGAAAGTAGGCCAGAATGTCAGTCCATGTTGGAGCAGGTTTAGATACAGTCTAAAGCATAGATCTCAAAGTCTGTGCACAGAATTTAGCAAGGGCCTCGCACCTTCTGATGCATCAGGTAGGTGCACAATAGCATAGCCTAACCCTCTGTACTTTGGTCTATATTGATGCGGGACATAGACAGCCAGCTGATGACCAATCCATTAGTGCAATGGATGGCTGGAAGCATTTGTCTTTGCCTTTGCAATACCACAGAAGCAATGCATGGTCAATGTACAGCAATGACACACCTGTGTGAACAGCCAGGAGACCCCCCCCCCCCCCCCATGTTATGTTACATAGTTACATAGTTAGTACGGTCGAAAAAAGACATATGTCCATCAAGTTCAACCAGGGAATTAAGGGGTAGGGGTGTGGCGCGATATTGGGGAAGGGATGAGATTTTATATTTCTTCATAAGCATTAATCTTATTTTGTCAATTAGGAACATTCAGCACCCACCCGCTATCAAGGCAGCTGCCTATCATGTCATGCCCTACCTGCACAGGTGTGCTGGCTACTCAAATGATCCAATTAAGGAGGCCATTTAGTCAGCAGCAGCAGAAGTCCTGTGCCTGGACGCTCCAACAGCGGCCAGACACAAGCAGAAGCAGAAGCAGCAGAAGCAGCAGCAGCACCACCTTTTGCTTTTTGGCTGCAGAAGCAGCAGCAGCAAGGCCCACAGGGCTGGCTAGCTGGCTAGCCAGCAAGCAAGCAGGTAGCAATGAAAGTAGGAATCTTTCTTTTTAACCCTGTAAGGGGGTGGTGCACTGTACCCGAAGATACTGCCATATCGGGTCAATGCATAGGGCGACGGAAGCAAGCTTCGAAATCAGCCCCCGTTCTCAAAAATCCATTTAATATATGGTCCCCAGATAGGGGACGTATCAGATATTAAACTGATAAGAACAGATACTACACTTGATCTTAGCCAAAAGGCCGAGAAGCGATAACCGTGAAAGGGGCGGGCCCAACAAGGTCCCCTTCATGGGCACTATCACTGCTTGCTGTCAGGGAGGCTGCCAGACAATTTTCCATGCACACTCTGGGCTGGGGGGCAGTCAACCACCAGTACACACAGCAGAACCTAAACCCATACCATTATTGCTAAGCAGCAAGACAGGGGCCCATTGCACTCCCACGGGGCCTTTTTAAATGCAATCCATAACCCGGATTTGCCAGGAACCCTTCTTACTCCTCCTACTTGCATGTGACACTGGGCTTAGGATCTGCATAGGAAACACACACACAAGCACACACCTACCTTTGTTGCCTGCAGATGCCTCCTTGGCTGTCCCCAAACGGTATCAAACCAACACCCACGGGAAGCTGTAAGCATAGAGGACATGCCTGCACCCCATTGGACTTACCTGTGTGGGTTAAATCCGGGTTATTTGACAACCTATGGCGGTGATGGTTCTGCTCAGGCAGAGCAGTGCTGATGCTCCTCATAAAGCTGTCGCTGCTGTGAAGGTTCTAGGTGACATCACAAATCCCTATGGTTACATACACAACAAAGCTGGGTTGTTGTTGTTTACACTCTGCAAGGCCTGTGGAAGTGAGTGACATCATAGCACTGTAGTTCTGAGGGTTGTAGATGGATGCAACAATCTCCTGTTGCTTCTATGAAGGCCGTAATAGACGACATCACCAAACAGCTCCATAGTCACATACACAGCAAAGGAGAGATGTTGTTTACACCTAGTGATGTCAGTGGTATTGAGTGACATCATAGCACAGTGCTAAGGCTCCTGGGCCTGGACACAGCAGCGGCTGCAATATCTCAACGGAGAATACGTTTATATATATGTGTGTGTGTGCGCGTATATATATATATATATATATATATATATATATATATATATATTTCTCCGCCGAAATCACTTTTAAACCCATTTCCACCTTTTTTTCCCTTCTCTTCCTCTTACTTTTTTTTCACGTTTTTTTACGTTTTTCTCCTTTTCGCCTCTTTTCTGGGCGTATTATTCTTCTTTTTCTTCTTTTTTTTCGTCTAATGCATACCCCATCAGTGCAGCAATGCTTATTCAATACCGCCAGCAGATGGAGACACTGGGGGATAATTTTCTAAGGATTTATACTGATTTTTCCTGTCTGAATTTGTCGCACAGAAAGTTGCAGGCCAAATATGTGCGACATTTCTGCGACTTTAGCTTCTAGAGCATTTTTACAACATTATACATAGGTGCTGAATACATAAAAAGCGACTGTTCAGCGACAGACAAGTCGCATCGGCTGAAAGTAGGCCAGAATGTCAGTCCATGTTGGAGCAGGTTTAGATACAGTCTAAAGCATAGATCTCAAAGTCTGTGCACAGAATTTAGCAAGGGCCTCGCACCTTCTGATGCATCAGGTAGGTGCACAATAGCATAGCCTAACCCTCTGTACTTTGGTCTATATTGATGCGGGACATAGACAGCCAGCTGATGACCAATCCATTAGTGCAATGGATGGCTGGAAGCATTTGTCTTTGCCTTTGCAATACCACAGAAGCAATGCATGGTCAATGTACAGCAATGACACACCTGTGTGAACAGCCAGGAGACCCCCCCCCCCCCCCCCCCATGTTATGTTACATAGTTACATAGTTAGTACGGTCGAAAAAAGACATATGTCCATCAAGTTCAACCAGGGAATTAAGGGGTAGGGGTGTGGCGCGATATTGGGGAAGGGATGAGATTTTATATTTCTTCATAAGCATTAATCTTATTTTGTCAATTAGGAACATTCAGCACCCACCCGCTATCAAGGCAGCTGCCTATCATGTCATGCCCTACCTGCACAGGTGTGCTGGCTACTCAAATGATCCAATTAAGGAGGCCATTTAGTCAGCAGCAGCAGAAGTCCTGTGCCTGGACGCTCCAACAGCGGCCAGACACAAGCAGAAGCAGAAGCAGCAGAAGCACCACCTTTTGCTTTTTGGCTGCAGAAGCAGCAGCAGCAAGGCCCACAGGGCTGGCTAGCTGGCTAGCCAGCAAGCAAGCAGGTAGCAATGAAAGTAGGAATCTTTCTTTTTAACCCTGTAAGGGGGTGGTGCACTGTACCCGAAGATACTGCCATATCGGGTCAATGCATAGGGCGACGGAAGCAAGCTTCGAAATCAGCCCCCGTTCTCAAAAATCCATTTAATATATGGTCCCCAGATAGGGGACGTATCAGATATTAAACTGATAAGAACAGATTTTTTTTTTTTAACTTGACTACCCTTACGGGGGCAACTTTATTAAAAATTAAATAATGTTAACAAAGTTGTGCAAATATGTCAATAAATACAGTTACATATAAATAACATATTTACAACATATTAAAACATAAAATGGGCACTTGGTGGCTTTACAAGATAGAATTCCATTCTTTTAAAAACCATTTTCTAGATAAAAGCGGAAATCTCTTCTTGTCTAAAAGATAGTACTGGTACATTTCATAAAAACAGATAGATAAAATGTCCTTCACAGATAAAACCTCATGCTTGAACAATAAAATATTCCTGGCCTTCCACAGAGCTGCCTTCACACAGTTTATGATCTTCCATGCCATAGTCTCTTGAGTCCGTGTTGGGCATTCCAGGCAACCATAAAAAACCACTGCAATATTTAAGTCTTTTAGTCCAGTTATCCTTTTTACCAGAGGGAGTATCTTTGTCCATATTTTCTGCGAGTAAAAACAAGTCCATATTAGATGGTGCACGGTCTCCTCTTGTCGGCATCCCTCCCTCGGGCAGGTTGCAGAGTTGGATAATCCTCTTCGGTGCTGGAATGCCCGGCATGGAAGACACTCGTGTGCGCAGCTCCAGGCCAGGTCCTTCTGTGAATTAAAAAGATAATTAATACTCAACATCTTCCAAATCTGTATACACTTCTGTTCGTTAAAATTTTTGATGGGAGTCACGGTACTGGTTTCTTTTATTTCCTTTAGTAGTTTTTTGCTATTGCACAGATCCTGAACACTTTTACCTTTAAAATTATATAAGTTTAAAATTTTTCCTAAAATCATGTATTGAGGGGGTAAATTCAAAGAATAAGGGCAACTTAAAACTGTAGAAAACCAGCCGTTCCTCCGCATAAAATAACCAGTATTAAAACGAACAAAATAAGACCAGTAGCTATCTTTAAAAACAGTAGTAAAACACATGCTAAAAAACTTTATTAAAAGGAAAGCTTTAAAATCTGGAAAATCCTTACCGCCCCTGGAGTTCGGTTTTATCACAATTTGTCTCTTTAATTTTTCGCTCTTAGAACTCCAAAAGAAAGTAAAACAAGCTTTTGTTATTTTCTTTAGAACCATTTCGGGGGGTGGGAAAACCAGACTTAAATACAATAAAATAGGTAAAAGCACCATTTTTGTAATTAAAACCTTCCCTTCCATTGTAAGTTCTCGCATGTTCCACATACATATTTTCTTATTTATTTTTTGAGCCACCAAGTCCCAGCTATTAAAACCATTATTAGACTCGTCAAAGGAGACACCTAAAATCTGCACCGACTCAGACACAGGGACGGGCACATCATACAAAGGCATTCCGCCTATGTTTAAAATGTTACTTTTGTTAAAATTGACTTTAAAACCGGAGGCACAATTAAAATATTGAATCTGTTTTAGCGTCTTCTGAAGCGATGGGGTGTCCCTGCAAAACACCGCAACATCGTCCATGTACCCCACTACCTTCGCCTCTAGTCCCCCTCCTCCTGGCAGGGGGACTCCATGGATCTGCTTATCCTTTCGTATTGTACATAAAAGAGGCTCTATTGCGCAAATGAAGAGTAGTGGGGACAAGGGACACCCCTGCTTCACTCCGGAATTTAAAATCACGCCCTGTGTCTTAAAACCATTTACTAAAATTTTACTAGTACAGTTATCATAAAAAGCTCTAAGAGACAATAAAAAGCCATCAGGTATACCCATTTTCTCTAAAACCTTAAAAAGATAAAAATGTGACACCCTGTCGAAAGCTTTTTCAAAATCTATGGATAAAACCGCCAGCTTTCCTTTTCTTAATTTGGTGTCGCTAATTACATCCTTTAAAAGGTTTAGGTTCTCCCATAAACTCCTCCCAGGCACCCCACAGACTTGGTTTGTATGAATTATTTTATGGATTACGTTCTTTAAGCGGTTAGCACACAGTTTCGCCATTATTTTATAGTCACAGTTCAGAAGGGTGATTGGTCTCCAGTTTTTGAGTTCCGACCGGTCTCCCTTTTTGAATAGCAGGGAGACATCACCCTTCTTCCATGAGCCTGGGAGGATTTTAGACTTAAAGACTTCCGTAAAAAGGGAGAACAAATCTTCTTTTAAAATACCATAAAAAGTAACATAAAATTCAATGGGTATACCATCCGGCCCAGGCACTTTACCTGTTTTAAAACTCTTGACGGTCTCTAAAATCTCCTGCTCTGAAATATTCTGCAATAAAAAAGACTGTGAGACAGGATCTAAAAAAATTGGTGATCTCCTTTAACGAGTCATTCATAAAACATTCATCAATGTGTTTTACATTAAAAAGATCCGCATAAAACTCTTGCACCTTTTTTAAAATACCCTGTACATCATTCACTCCTTCAATGTTTTCTATTAACCTTCTATTTTCATGTATTTTCTTAAAAAAATACCTGGAGCAGGTCTCGTTTTCCTCAAGATGCTGTATTCGAGACCTAAAGATAATTTCTTTTCCTTTCTGCTCCAGGCACTTAGTTATTTCTTTTTTAAAATCATGTACCTCCTTCTCCACCTCCATCCCATGTGCTCTGAATTTGTACAGGGTTTGCAGACGAGTATTTAGGATATTATAAAATTCACGTTTTTCTTTAGCTTTCCTAACCCCAACACGGATAAAAAATTCTTTTATTTTTAGTTTCATTTTTTCCCACCAGATACTGGTGGGAGTGTTGGGGTCTTTTACTCGTCTGCATTCCTTGTAAAAGGTGATAAAATCTGATAAAACCTGCGGATCTTCTAAAAGGGACACGTTTAACTTCCAGGCATTCCTACCAGTTCTCCTTTTAAAATCACTTTTAACTTTAAAATACAATAATTTATGGTCAGAAAAAACATTGGTAAAAAGATCACAGTTAAAAGGCAGTACTTGATAAGAACAAAAAATAAAATCTATCCTGGAGCTACAGCTTGCATTGCTCCAGGTAACACCGTCTTCCTCTGGTACGTTAAAATTACATTTTTTAAAAACATCAGTGAGATTAAAATCTAAAATCAAGTTTTTTAACATAAAAGACGTCTTATCATAGTTCCTACTCACTGCGTTCGAAAAACGGCGTTCTCCCCTTAAAATACAATTAAAATCACCTGATAAAACAAGAGGACTAGAATTGTTAATAAAAAGGGGTAAAATCTCCAACATTTTTATTCTTTCATTCTTATCAGGAGAACCATAAAAATTTAAAAACTGCCATTTAATACCATTAATAAAAGCGTTGACCAATAAAATTCTGCCTGGTAAAATTTCGTTAAAACTCTCAATTAAAACGTTCCCTTTAAAAAGTATGGCGACCCCTGCTGATCTGGACTCATTTGATCCAGACCAGACTGATGGACCGTGCACCCAATCATCTTCATATTCTTTATAATTTAATCTGTGCGGGATGCCACATTCCTGCAGGAAAAGGACGGAAGCAGCAAAAACCGACAAGTAATTAAATAGGGCAACCCTTCTTACTCTGGCGCTCACACTTCTCACGTTCAAGGACAGACCGGACAACTCAGCCATGGGAATGTACAAGAAAACGTCTTACACCTCTGATTCCCCCTCCGAAGCCTCATACCCCCCAAAATCTGACTCAACTGTACGCATAGAGGAAGCAGGAGAGGAGGCACCATCACTCAGCCGACCCCCCTCCTCCATCATGATTGAGGCATAGTTGTTCTCGGGCATCCTGGCAATCAGGGCTCCAGACTCATTGGGTTCTTCCACCTCTTGCCCCTCCATAGGGGTCGGGTGTTCACTTAGTTCCGTCTCTGGTACCTCAGAGACGGTCACCCCTGAAACCTCCTCCTGGCAGGGAGGAGGGGGGGTATCCCCTATGGGGACCTGTGGAGGAACGTCACTTGGGTTCCCTGCATCCGCAGGTACTTCCATCGGCTCCCCCTGGACCGCCTCCGAATAGAGTCTTCTGGAGCCCCTCTGCCTTTTAACCTTCACCTCTCCACCCGGATCATCGCTCTCAGGGGGACCCTGAGCCAGAGGTTGCTGAGGAGCGGATTCGGCCGCCGTCCGCTCCTCTCTTAACCCAGCATGCTCCTGGGGGCCAGTTTTTCCACCACTTGCACGTTTTTTGGCCATCCTCTGCTCTTTAGGGTCCCCTCCTTTTGCCTGAGGGGGGTCTTTCTCCTTCTCCATCTCACCGCTTACCTCTTGTGGGGGGGTAATCACTGGCTCTGCTTGCCTCGGCTGGTGTCCCGGTTGCTGTCCTTGCTGCCTCCAGGGTTGCCACTGCTGCTCCGTCCTATGTCTGTGGGGACAAGAGGAGAAAAGGTGACCGAATTGTTGACAGAAATTGCACCTCCCTCCTCTTGTGCATTTCTCTGTCTCGTGCTGTGTGCTACCACATTTTTTGCATGTACTTTCACAGTTTTCTTTTGTGTGTCCATATCTGTGACACTTCCTGCAGTAGCTTGGCATCCCCGCATAAAAGAGGTCGCCACACATATTATTTATTTTAAAACGAGCTGGTGGTAGTTGTATTCCCCCTGGCAATCTGTCATCTTTTTTGCATGTAACCTGAAATCTCCACTTAGATGTCCAGATGCCACAGCTGTTCATGATTTTTCCTCTGCACTCAACCTTACTAAAATAGACTTGTAAAAACAACTCAACATCGTGTAGGTTGGCGAAAGGGGAATACATCTTTACTACCACCAGCTTAATATCGTCTAGAACGTGCTCAATAATCCGGACACCCTGAAGTTTTTTGTCTTTACTCGCAGCAGCTCTGGTAACAAAATCTCTGTGGATGCCATTTTGTGTGAACGTCACATCAAAAATTTTACGCTTCGGGTAGTCCTGGATTGCCAATATCTCGCCCTTCTGTATTCCGAAAACTCCTCCGAGCACGTCCTCTACTACGAATTTCAAATCGTCCGCCCTTTTGGTATCATCCGTGAGAATGACTCTCACGGTGTTTTTGATCCTTGCGTATGCCGGCACAGAACCTGGATCCGGATCATCATCCATGGTTCTAACCTCTCTCCACCCGAAGGTCTTGAGAGGCGATCGCTACTCGTTACCCTGGGACTAGGCCCTCTCCCCAATAGCAACAAGTGGGTGAAGCCCAGGCAATAAACCTGGGCGATCCCACAAGGCCGAGGAGAGGGGTACCCGAGTACCTTCTGACCAGATCTCCTGTATTACTACACTTGATCTTAGCCAAAAGGCCGAGAAGCGATAACCGTGAAAGGGGCGGGCCCAACAAGGTCCCCTTCATGGGCACTATCACTGCTTGCTGTCAGGGAGGCTGCCAGACAATTTTCCATGCACACTCTGGGCTGGGGGGCAGTCAACCACCAGTACACACAGCAGAACCTAAACCCATACCATTATTGCTAAGCAGCAAGACAGGGGCCCATTGCACTCCCACGGGGCCTTTTTAAATGCAATCCATAACCCGGATTTGCCAGGAACCCTTCTTACTCCTCCTACTTGCATGTGACACTGGGCTTAGGATCTGCATAGGAAACACACACACAAGCACACACCTACCTTTGTTGCCTGCAGATGCCTCCTTGGCTGTCCCCAAACGGTATCAAACCAACACCCACGGGAAGCTGTAAGCATAGAGGACATGCCTGCACCCCATTGGACTTACCTGTGTGGGTTAAATCCGGGTTATTTGACAACCTATGGCGGTGATGGTTCTGCTCAGGCAGAGCAGTGCTGATGCTCCTCATAAAGCTGTCGCTGCTGTGAAGGTTCTAGGTGACATCACAAATCCCTATGGTTACATACACAACAAAGCTGGGTTGTTGTTGTTTACACTCTGCAAGGCCTGTGGAAGTGAGTGACATCATAGCACTGTAGTTCTGAGGGTTGTAGATGGATGCAACAATCTCCTGTTGCTTCTATGAAGGCCGTAATAGACGACATCACCAAACAGCTCCATAGTCACATACACAGCAAAGGAGAGATGTTGTTTACACCTAGTGATGTCAGTGGTATTGAGTGACATCATAGCACAGTGCTAAGGCTCCTGGGCCTGGACACAGCAGCGGCTGCAATATCTCAACGGAGAATACGTTTATATATATGTGTGTGTGTGCGCGTATATATATATATATATATATATATATATATATATATATATATATTTCTCCGCCGAAATCACTTTTAAACCCATTTCCACCTTTTTTTCCCTTCTCTTCCTCTTACTTTTTTTTCACGTTTTTTTACGTTTTTCTCCTTTTCGCCTCTTTTCTGGGCGTATTATTCTTCTTTTTCTTCTTTTTTTTCGTCTAATGCATACCCCATCAGTGCAGCAATGCTTATTCAATACCGCCAGCAGATGGAGACACTGGGGGATAATTTTCTAAGGATTTATACTGATTTTTCCTGTCTGAATTTGTCGCACAGAAAGTTGCAGGCCAAATATGTGCGACATTTCTGCGACTTTAGCTTCTAGAGCATTTTTACAACATTATACATAGGTGCTGAATACATAAAAAGCGACTGTTCAGCGACAGACAAGTCGCATCGGCTGAAAGTAGGCCAGAATGTCAGTCCATGTTGGAGCAGGTTTAGATACAGTCTAAAGCATAGATCTCAAAGTCTGTGCACAGAATTTAGCAAGGGCCTCGCACCTTCTGATGCATCAGGTAGGTGCACAATAGCATAGCCTAACCCTCTGTACTTTGGTCTATATTGATGCGGGACATAGACAGCCAGCTGATGACCAATCCATTAGTGCAATGGATGGCTGGAAGCATTTGTCTTTGCCTTTGCAATACCACAGAAGCAATGCATGGTCAATGTACAGCAATGACACACCTGTGTGAACAGCCAGGAGACCCCCCCCCCCCCCCCCCATGTTATGTTACATAGTTACATAGTTAGTACGGTCGAAAAAAGACATATGTCCATCAAGTTCAACCAGGGAATTAAGGGGTAGGGGTGTGGCGCGATATTGGGGAAGGGATGAGATTTTATATTTCTTCATAAGCATTAATCTTATTTTGTCAATTAGGAACATTCAGCACCCACCCGCTATCAAGGCAGCTGCCTATCATGTCATGCCCTACCTGCACAGGTGTGCTGGCTACTCAAATGATCCAATTAAGGAGGCCATTTAGTCAGCAGCAGCAGAAGTCCTGTGCCTGGACGCTCCAACAGCGGCCAGACACAAGCAGAAGCAGAAGCAGCAGAAGCAGCAGCAGCACCACCTTTTGCTTTTTGGCTGCAGAAGCAGCAGCAGCAAGGCCCACAGGGCTGGCTAGCTGGCTAGCCAGCAAGCAAGCAGGTAGCAATGAAAGTAGGAATCTTTCTTTTTAACCCTGTAAGGGGGTGGTGCACTGTACCCGAAGATACTGCCATATCGGGTCAATGCATAGGGCGACGGAAGCAAGCTTCGAAATCAGCCCCCGTTCTCAAAAATCCATTTAATATATGGTCCCCAGATAGGGGACGTATCAGATATTAAACTGATAAGAACAGATTTTTTTTTTAAGTTAGCCCTCAGAACTCAATCAGAGCTCCAAGATCTTATATGGACTCGATTGTTTTGTTCATCATCAGGTAACAGTTTTATTTATTCCTAAAATAAAAAAGACAAATTGAAATAAAATATTATAACAACAATAAAAATAATAAACATTCCAAAATTATAACAAATTCATTCCCTTTCTCCGGGCGTAAACTGCCAAGTAATCAATTAAACCATAGCTTAAGCTTCCTTTTTCCATTTCCCTTTTTACTGGGATGGCCAACCAGGCCGGTATTTTATAAGTTACCATAAATCGATCCACGTCAAGGCGAAAAGAATCATAAACTTTGTTTCTTACTGCAGGCAACTGGGCTTTAAAGGTGGATAATAGATTATCCAGGTCCTGTAAGAACAATTCTCTTTCCTCATCTGGAGCTCTCTCCAAAATAGTTTGGAAAGACCCTGAATATCCTCTTAAATTTCTCACCGGCTCTTCATTTTTCTTTTTACTCTTATGCTCTCCAATGTTCTTTTCTTCTACTATCATCTCTTTTCCAACAATTTTTGGCTCTTGGGTTACCACAGATCTTTTAATTTCTGGCTCTTGTTCAGAAACTTCTTCTTCTCTTTTCTTCTTCCTCTTTGGACAGTTCACATACATGTGACCAATTTTGTTACATAAATTACATTTACTTTTTTGGCTACAGGATTCAATTTCATGACCTTCTTTTTGGCATTTTTGGCACCACATTGAGGTGCACTCTTCCTTTAAATGGCCATATTTCTTGCATTTTCTACAGAAATTCTGCATACCTGCAAAAAACATATCTCCATTGATAACCCCTATTTTAAAACGGGCAGGGGGATAAAGAACTCTTCCATCTGCGTCTTCCTTGAACTTTACTTTAAATCTCCACTTTGTTGTCCAGACTCCATACTGATTATAAATTTTGCCAAGTGGCGCAATTTCCTCACAAAATTGGGTCAAAAGAATTATAATATCCTCCTCAGGGACGTAAGGACTATACATCCTCACCGTTAAAATTCTTTCTCTCCTGGGAAAGTGGGGAATGACTTCCACGCCCTCCCACACTGGATCAGACTTGATTGTCTCAAATTTCTTCCAAAATAAATCATAATCCTCTTCGGAAACCAAAATAACATCAAAGCACCCTTTCTTTGGAAATTCCAACATGGAAAGGATTTGTGTCTTTGCAATTTCCAAAACTCCAAAAAGAATTTCCTCCATTACAAAGGAAAGTCCTCTTCTTTTCTTCTCAAGGTCTTTCAGCAGGATCCGGACCCCATTCTTGATCTTCCCAAAAAAAGGAACCTCCTCTCCAGCAGATTGAGAGGTGTCCATGATCTCTTCCATCTTCAATAGGCGTGTCCAGGCAGGGACAGAAAAACACTCCCCCACCAAAGAGTGGGCAGTGAAGGGTGATCGCCTCCCGTTGTCTGGGGACTAAGCCGGCTCCCTAATAGCAGCAGGGGGGTGAAGTCCCTCCGTTAAGAAGGACGATCCCCCCAGGCCAAGGAGCCGGGTACCCCAGACACCCTCTGACCAGACCAAGTGAGCAGATACTACACTTGATCTTAGCCAAAAGGCCGAGAAGCGATAACCGTGAAAGGGGCGGGCCCAACAAGGTCCCCTTCATGGGCACTATCACTGCTTGCTGTCAGGGAGGCTGCCAGACAATTTTCCATGCACACTCTGGGCTGGGGGGCAGTCAACCACCAGTACACACAGCAGAACCTAAACCCATACCATTATTGCTAAGCAGCAAGACAGGGGCCCATTGCACTCCCACGGGGCCTTTTTAAATGCAATCCATAACCCGGATTTGCCAGGAACCCTTCTTACTCCTCCTACTTGCATGTGACACTGGGCTTAGGATCTGCATAGGAAACACACACACAAGCACACACCTACCTTTGTTGCCTGCAGATGCCTCCTTGGCTGTCCCCAAACGGTATCAAACCAACACCCACGGGAAGCTGTAAGCATAGAGGACATGCCTGCACCCCATTGGACTTACCTGTGTGGGTTAAATCCGGGTTATTTGACAACCTATGGCGGTGATGGTTCTGCTCAGGCAGAGCAGTGCTGATGCTCCTCATAAAGCTGTCGCTGCTGTGAAGGTTCTAGGTGACATCACAAATCCCTATGGTTACATACACAACAAAGCT
This sequence comes from Hyla sarda, assembly GCF_029499605.1. Lineage (NCBI taxonomy): Eukaryota > Metazoa > Chordata > Amphibia > Anura > Hylidae > Hyla > Hyla sarda. Next base: position 29,086 of record NW_026609169.1, read on the forward strand.
GGGTTGTTGTTGTTTACACTCTGCAAGGCCTGTGGAAGTGAGTGACATCATAGCACTGTAGTTCTGAGGGTTGTAGATGGATGCAACAATCTCCTGTTGCTTCTATGAAGGCCGTAATAGACGACATCACCAAACAGCTCCATAGTCACATACACAGCAAAGGAGAGATGTTGTTTACACCTAGTGATGTCAGTGGTATTGAGTGACATCATAGCACAGTGCTAAGGCTCCTGGGCCTGGACACAGCAGCGGCTGCAATATCTCAACGGAGAATACGTTTATATATATGTGTGTGTGTGCGCGTATATATATATATATATATATATATATATATATATATATATATTTCTCCGCCGAAATCACTTTTAAACCCATTTCCACCTTTTTTTCCCTTCTCTTCCTCTTACTTTTTTTTCACGTTTTTTTACGTTTTTCTCCTTTTCGCCTCTTTTCTGGGCGTATTATTCTTCTTTTTCTTCTTTTTTTTCGTCTAATGCATACCCCATCAGTGCAGCAATGCTTATTCAATACCGCCAGCAGATGGAGACACTGGGGGATAATTTTCTAAGGATTTATACTGATTTTTCCTGTCTGAATTTGTCGCACAGAAAGTTGCAGGCCAAATATGTGCGACATTTCTGCGACTTTAGCTTCTAGAGCATTTTTACAACATTATACATAGGTGCTGAATACATAAAAAGCGACTGTTCAGCGACAGACAAGTCGCATCGGCTGAAAGTAGGCCAGAATGTCAGTCCATGTTGGAGCAGGTTTAGATACAGTCTAAAGCATAGATCTCAAAGTCTGTGCACAGAATTTAGCAAGGGCCTCGCACCTTCTGATGCATCAGGTAGGTGCACAATAGCATAGCCTAACCCTCTGTACTTTGGTCTATATTGATGCGGGACATAGACAGCCAGCTGATGACCAATCCATTAGTGCAATGGATGGCTGGAAGCATTTGTCTTTGCCTTTGCAATACCACAGAAGCAATGCATGGTCAATGTACAGCAATGACACACCTGTGTGAACAGCCAGGAGACCCCCCCCCCCCCCCCCCCATGTTATGTTACATAGTTACATAGTTAGTACGGTCGAAAAAAGACATATGTCCATCAAGTTCAACCAGGGAATTAAGGGGTAGGGGTGTGGCGCGATATTGGGGAAGGGATGAGATTTTATATTTCTTCATAAGCATTAATCTTATTTTGTCAATTAGGAACATTCAGCACCCACCCGCTATCAAGGCAGCTGCCTATCATGTCATGCCCTACCTGCACAGGTGTGCTGGCTACTCAAATGATCCAATTAAGGAGGCCATTTAGTCAGCAGCAGCAGAAGTCCTGTGCCTGGACGCTCCAACAGCGGCCAGACACAAGCAGAAGCAGAAGCAGCAGAAGCAGCAGCAGCACCACCTTTTGCTTTTTGGCTGCAGAAGCAGCAGCAGCAAGGCCCACAGGGCTGGCTAGCTGGCTAGCCAGCAAGCAAGCAGGTAGCAATGAAAGTAGGAATCTTTCTTTTTAACCCTGTAAGGGGGTGGTGCACTGTACCCGAAGATACTGCCATATCGGGTCAATGCATAGGGCGACGGAAGCAAGCTTCGAAATCAGCCCCCGTTCTCAAAAATCCATTTAATATATGGTCCCCAGATAGGGGACGTATCAGATATTAAACTGATAAGAACAGATACTACACTTGATCTTAGCCAAAAGGCCGAGAAGCGATAACCGTGAAAGGGGCGGGCCCAACAAGGTCCCCTTCATGGGCACTATCACTGCTTGCTGTCAGGGAGGCTGCCAGACAATTTTCCATGCACACTCTGGGCTGGGGGGCAGTCAACCACCAGTACACACAGCAGAACCTAAACCCATACCATTATTGCTAAGCAGCAAGACAGGGGCCCATTGCACTCCCACGGGGCCTTTTTAAATGCAATCCATAACCCGGATTTGCCAGGAACCCTTCTTACTCCTCCTACTTGCATGTGACACTGGGCTTAGGATCTGCATAGGAAACACACACACAAGCACACACCTACCTTTGTTGCCTGCAGATGCCTCCTTGGCTGTCCCCAAACGGTATCAAACCAACACCCACGGGAAGCTGTAAGCATAGAGGACATGCCTGCACCCCATTGGACTTACCTGTGTGGGTTAAATCCGGGTTATTTGACAACCTATGGCGGTGATGGTTCTGCTCAGGCAGAGCAGTGCTGATGCTCCTCATAAAGCTGTCGCTGCTGTGAAGGTTCTAGGTGACATCACAAATCCCTATGGTTACATACACAACAAAGCTGGGTTGTTGTTGTTTACACTCTGCAAGGCCTGTGGAAGTGAGTGACATCATAGCACTGTAGTTCTGAGGGTTGTAGATGGATGCAACAATCTCCTGTTGCTTCTATGAAGGCCGTAATAGACGACATCACCAAACAGCTCCATAGTCACATACACAGCAAAGGAGAGATGTTGTTTACACCTAGTGATGTCAGTGGTATTGAGTGACATCATAGCACAGTGCTAAGGCTCCTGGGCCTGGACACAGCAGCGGCTGCAATATCTCAACGGAGAATACGTTTATATATATGTGTGTGTGTGCGCGTATATATATATATATATATATATATATATATATATATATATATATTTCTCCGCCGAAATCACTTTTAAACCCATTTCCACCTTTTTTTCCCTTCTCTTCCTCTTACTTTTTTTTCACGTTTTTTTACGTTTTTCTCCTTTTCGCCTCTTTTCTGGGCGTATTATTCTTCTTTTTCTTCTTTTTTTTCGTCTAATGCATACCCCATCAGTGCAGCAATGCTTATTCAATACCGCCAGCAGATGGAGACACTGGGGGATAATTTTCTAAGGATTTATACTGATTTTTCCTGTCTGAATTTGTCGCACAGAAAGTTGCAGGCCAAATATGTGCGACATTTCTGCGACTTTAGCTTCTAGAGCATTTTTACAACATTATACATAGGTGCTGAATACATAAAAAGCGACTGTTCAGCGACAGACAAGTCGCATCGGCTGAAAGTAGGCCAGAATGTCAGTCCATGTTGGAGCAGGTTTAGATACAGTCTAAAGCATAGATCTCAAAGTCTGTGCACAGAATTTAGCAAGGGCCTCGCACCTTCTGATGCATCAGGTAGGTGCACAATAGCATAGCCTAACCCTCTGTACTTTGGTCTATATTGATGCGGGACATAGACAGCCAGCTGATGACCAATCCATTAGTGCAATGGATGGCTGGAAGCATTTGTCTTTGCCTTTGCAATACCACAGAAGCAATGCATGGTCAATGTACAGCAATGACACACCTGTGTGAACAGCCAGGAGACCCCCCCCCCCCCCCCCATGTTATGTTACATAGTTACATAGTTAGTACGGTCGAAAAAAGACATATGTCCATCAAGTTCAACCAGGGAATTAAGGGGTAGGGGTGTGGCGCGATATTGGGGAAGGGATGAGATTTTATATTTCTTCATAAGCATTAATCTTATTTTGTCAATTAGGAACATTCAGCACCCACCCGCTATCAAGGCAGCTGCCTATCATGTCATGCCCTACCTGCACAGGTGTGCTGGCTACTCAAATGATCCAATTAAGGAGGCCATTTAGTCAGCAGCAGCAGAAGTCCTGTGCCTGGACGCTCCAACAGCGGCCAGACACAAGCAGAAGCAGAAGCAGCAGAAGCAGCAGCAGCACCACCTTTTGCTTTTTGGCTGCAGAAGCAGCAGCAGCAAGGCCCACAGGGCTGGCTAGCTGGCTAGCCAGCAAGCAAGCAGGTAGCAATGAAAGTAGGAATCTTTCTTTTTAACCCTGTAAGGGGGTGGTGCACTGTACCCGAAGATACTGCCATATCGGGTCAATGCATAGGGCGACGGAAGCAAGCTTCGAAATCAGCCCCCGTTCTCAAAAATCCATTTAATATATGGTCCCCAGATAGGGGACGTATCAGATATTAAACTGATAAGAACAGATTTTTTTTTTTTTTTTTTTTTTTTTTTAAAGCCGAGGAACGTGCTTTCGATTCACCCAAAGTGCAAGAAAAAGTGCAAACGTGTTACACTAAAAAAAACGTGCACAAAGGATGCGGTCTATCGCAAGCCCTTCTCCGATAGGAGAGAGGCCCCCCAACAAACCTTACCCTTCGCCTCCGGACCAAAAGGTATCTGCGAGGTTCCAGGTTCGATGTCCCTTTTCGCCGAAGCTACTAGGGGACCACAAATGCTCCCGGCATCCCCCTTGGCGTTAGCCAAGGTATCTGCCCGCAGAGCCGATTACGGTAGGTACCCTGCCAAAGCAGGAGTACCCGGGGTGTTTGCAGGGAGGTGCGGAACCTAATGGCCACACACACCTCCCCTAGACCGCCAGGAGGGACACCCAGAAGGGCTACCGCATCCTGACAAATCCTGTGAACACACAACACGCAAAAAGTGACACAGTGAGACAAAAAAGAAATAAATAAGTGAATGTGTGCAGATATACTGCCCGGACATCCGGCCGGATCTATAAAAATGTCTCTGATCCTAGCCAGAAGGCCGGGAATCAAGAGGTGAGTGCCACAAGGTGAAGAGATTATGGTGCCCGTGCTTCAACTCAGTGAGTCTATTCTCCCAGTGAGTTTCGGCACCTCGGGGTCACCACTCCCCGAGGCACAAAAGTACCTCGGCTCTAGACCCTCTCAGCCTCATGGCGAGACCCGGAGGGAACAGGTCACATCGGGGCAGCCGTCGAGCTGATTCCTCAGAACCAGCCCCGGAAAGCCCTGGTACACCTGCATCCTCCATGCAGCACCCATCCCCACCAGCATGAAAACTGATAAGAACAGATTTTAAGTTTCCCTCAGAACTAAATCATAGTTCTAAGATCTCATATGAACTAGATTTTTGTGCTCATCATCAGGTAACTTTTTTATTTTATTTTTTTATTTCCAGAATAAAACAAATTAAAACAACAAAACAACTAACAAGAATAACTCAAATAAACCTTAATCCAAAATGAAACCCTTTCTCCATGCGAAAACTGCCAAATAATCAATTAAACCGAATTGAAGAGCTCCACTCTTCAAAGCTTCTTTGACAGGGACTGCCAACCATGGTGACACTTGGTAGGTCGCCATGAAGCGCCTTACATCAGGCTTCATGGACTGCATTATTTTTCCCCTCACAGTTTCAAGCCGGGTATTCACTTTTATTTTAAATTTCACTAGGTCTTGAACAAATATTTCTTTTTCTTCCTTTGGGGCTTGGTCTAGCACCTCACCCAAATATCCAGAAAAATACTCACTGAGAATTATTTTCTTTAATTCCTCTGTGTGCTCCCCTTTAGAAGCCTCACTTATGCTTTCTTCTTCCATTTCTTTTCCTGTGTCCAACTTTTCTTTGCTCTTGCCAGAAACTTTTTTGGCCTCTGGAACTATATTCTCTTCTTTTGTCTTCCTCTTCAATTTCACCCCAACTTCCATAGCCTCAGATTTTTCCGGGCAGTCTTTAAAGAAATGCCCAGTCTTTTTACAGGCCCTGCAGGTCTTACTTTGGCCACACTCAGAAAAGACATGACCTTCCTTTAGACATTTGGTACATATTATCTTTCCACAACTTTCATGCCCGTATTGTTTGCAGTTTTTGCAGAAAGTTCCCATCTCTGGGAAAAATAAATCCCCTGTGTCCTTCCCTATTTTAAACCGAGCTGGTGGGAGCAACAATCTTCCGGGCGCCCCCGCATCCTCTTTCAGTCTGCACAAGAACTTCCATTTTCCTGTCCAAAGCTGGTGTTGGTTAAGGACTTTACCTCTTTCCTCTACTTCCACACAAAATTCCTGCAAAAAGAGCTTGATGTCACTTTCTTTCGTGTATGGCGAGTACATCTTAACTGTGAACAGCTTGGTATTGTCCACAAAGTGCTCAACCAATTTTATGCCTTCCATCTTTGGATGATTCCGGGTTTTCTCCAAGGTTTCCAAAAATTTTCTGTAGAAAGACTTGCTGTTGAAAGTAACATCATAGACTCCCTTTCGAGGGTAATCCATGACTGTCAAGATCTCCATTCTTGGCACTTGGAACAGACCAAACAAGATCTCCACGATTAAGAAGTCCAGATTCTTTTCTCCTCTGGCTTGCTCCTCCACGATAAATCGAACAGCATTTTTGACCCGAGCATATTCAGGTATATCCGCCATGTCTGTTCAGCTGCCGAGATCTTCTTCCGTCCTCTGTTTGCAACCAGGCGACCCAGTGGCTGCCTGGTGATCACTTCTCGTTTCCTGGGGAGTAAGCCGTAACCCCAAAAGCAGCAAGGGGGTGAAGCTCCACCAAATAGGTAGAGCGATCCCCCAAGGCCAAGGCACGGGTACCCCAGGAACCTTCCAGCCAGACCAAGTGAGCAGATACTACACTTGATCTTAGCCAAAAGGCCGAGAAGCGATAACCGTGAAAGGGGCGGGCCCAACAAGGTCCCCTTCATGGGCACTATCACTGCTTGCTGTCAGGGAGGCTGCCAGACAATTTTCCATGCACACTCTGGGCTGGGGGGCAGTCAACCACCAGTACACACAGCAGAACCTAAACCCATACCATTATTGCTAAGCAGCAAGACAGGGGCCCATTGCACTCCCACGGGGCCTTTTTAAATGCAATCCATAACCCGGATTTGCCAGGAACCCTTCTTACTCCTCCTACTTGCATGTGACACTGGGCTTAGGATCTGCATAGGAAACACACACACAAGCACACACCTACCTTTGTTGCCTGCAGATGCCTCCTTGGCTGTCCCCAAACGGTATCAAACCAACACCCACGGGAAGCTGTAAGCATAGAGGACATGCCTGCACCCCATTGGACTTACCTGTGTGGGTTAAATCCGGGTTATTTGACAACCTATGGCGGTGATGGTTCTGCTCAGGCAGAGCAGTGCTGATGCTCCTCATAAAGCTGTCGCTGCTGTGAAGGTTCTAGGTGACATCACAAATCCCTATGGTTACATACACAACAAAGCTGGGTTGTTGTTGTTTACACTCTGCAAGGCCTGTGGAAGTGAGTGACATCATAGCACTGTAGTTCTGAGGGTTGTAGATGGATGCAACAATCTCCTGTTGCTTCTATGAAGGCCGTAATAGACGACATCACCAAACAGCTCCATAGTCACATACACAGCAAAGGAGAGATGTTGTTTACACCTAGTGATGTCAGTGGTATTGAGTGACATCATAGCACAGTGCTAAGGCTCCTGGGCCTGGACACAGCAGCGGCTGCAATATCTCAACGGAGAATACGTTTATATATATGTGTGTGTGTGCGCGTATATATATATATATATATATATATATATATATATATATATTTCTCCGCCGAAATCACTTTTAAACCCATTTCCACCTTTTTTTCCCTTCTCTTCCTCTTACTTTTTTTTCACGTTTTTCTACGTTTTTCTCCTTTTCGCCTCTTTTCTGGGCGTATTATTCTTCTTTTTCTTCTTTTTTTTCGTCTAATGCATACCCCATCAGTGCAGCAATGCTTATTCAATACCGCCAGCAGATGGAGACACTGGGGGATAATTTTCTAAGGATTTATACTGATTTTTCCTGTCTGAATTTGTCGCACAGAAAGTTGCAGGCCAAATATGTGCGACATTTCTGCGACTTTAGCTTCTAGAGCATTTTTACAACATTATACATAGGTGCTGAATACATAAAAAGCGACTGTTCAGCGACAGACAAGTCGCATCGGCTGAAAGTAGGCCAGAATGTCAGTCCATGTTGGAGCAGGTTTAGATACAGTCTAAAGCATAGATCTCAAAGTCTGTGCACAGAATTTAGCAAGGGCCTCGCACCTTCTGATGCATCAGGTAGGTGCACAATAGCATAGCCTAACCCTCTGTACTTTGGTCTATATTGATGCGGGACATAGACAGCCAGCTGATGACCAATCCATTAGTGCAATGGATGGCTGGAAGCATTTGTCTTTGCCTTTGCAATACCACAGAAGCAATGCATGGTCAATGTACAGCAATGACACACCTGTGTGAACAGCCAGGAGACCCCCCCCCCCCCCCCCATGTTATGTTACATAGTTACATAGTTAGTACGGTCGAAAAAAGACATATGTCCATCAAGTTCAACCAGGGAATTAAGGGGTAGGGGTGTGGCGCGATATTGGGGAAGGGATGAGATTTTATATTTCTTCATAAGCATTAATCTTATTTTGTCAATTAGGAACATTCAGCACCCACCCGCTATCAAGGCAGCTGCCTATCATGTCATGCCCTACCTGCACAGGTGTGCTGGCTACTCAAATGATCCAATTAAGGAGGCCATTTAGTCAGCAGCAGCAGAAGTCCTGTGCCTGGACGCTCCAACAGCGGCCAGACACAAGCAGAAGCAGAAGCAGCAGAAGCAGCAGCAGCACCACCTTTTGCTTTTTGGCTGCAGAAGCAGCAGCAGCAAGGCCCACAGGGCTGGCTAGCTGGCTAGCCAGCAAGCAAGCAGGTAGCAATGAAAGTAGGAATCTTTCTTTTTAACCCTGTAAGGGGGTGGTGCACTGTACCCGAAGATACTGCCATATCGGGTCAATGCATAGGGCGACGGAAGCAAGCTTCGAAATCAGCCCCCGTTCTCAAAAATCCATTTAATATATGGTCCCCAGATAGGGGACGTATCAGATATTAAACTGATAAGAACAGATACTACACTTGATCTTAGCCAAAAGGCCGAGAAGCGATAACCGTGAAAGGGGCGGGCCCAACAAGGTCCCCTTCATGGGCACTATCACTGCTTGCTGTCAGGGAGGCTGCCAGACAATTTTCCATGCACACTCTGGGCTGGGGGGCAGTCAACCACCAGTACACACAGCAGAACCTAAACCCATACCATTATTGCTAAGCAGCAAGACAGGGGCCCATTGCACTCCCACGGGGCCTTTTTAAATGCAATCCATAACCCGGATTTGCCAGGAACCCTTCTTACTCCTCCTACTTGCATGTGACACTGGGCTTAGGATCTGCATAGGAAACACACACACAAGCACACACCTACCTTTGTTGCCTGCAGATGCCTCCTTGGCTGTCCCCAAACGGTATCAAACCAACACCCACGGGAAGCTGTAAGCATAGAGGACATGCCTGCACCCCATTGGACTTACCTGTGTGGGTTAAATCCGGGTTATTTGACAACCTATGGCGGTGATGGTTCTGCTCAGGCAGAGCAGTGCTGATGCTCCTCATAAAGCTGTCGCTGCTGTGAAGGTTCTAGGTGACATCACAAATCCCTATGGTTACATACACAACAAAGCTGGGTTGTTGTTGTTTACACTCTGCAAGGCCTGTGGAAGTGAGTGACATCATAGCACTGTAGTTCTGAGGGTTGTAGATGGATGCAACAATCTCCTGTTGCTTCTATGAAGGCCGTAATAGACGACATCACCAAACAGCTCCATAGTCACATACACAGCAAAGGAGAGATGTTGTTTACACCTAGTGATGTCAGTGGTATTGAGTGACATCATAGCACAGTGCTAAGGCTCCTGGGCCTGGACACAGCAGCGGCTGCAATATCTCAACGGAGAATACGTTTATATATATGTGTGTGTGTGCGCGTATATATATATATATATATATATATATATATATATATATATATATATTTCTCCGCCGAAATCACTTTTAAACCCATTTCCACCTTTTTTTCCCTTCTCTTCCTCTTACTTTTTTTTCACGTTTTTCTACGTTTTTCTCCTTTTCGCCTCTTTTCTGGGCGTATTATTCTTCTTTTTCTTCTTTTTTTTCGTCTAATGCATACCCCATCAGTGCAGCAATGCTTATTCAATACCGCCAGCAGATGGAGACACTGGGGGATAATTTTCTAAGGATTTATACTGATTTTTCCTGTCTGAATTTGTCGCACAGAAAGTTGCAGGCCAAATATGTGCGACATTTCTGCGACTTTAGCTTCTAGAGCATTTTTACAACATTATACATAGGTGCTGAATACATAAAAAGCGACTGTTCAGCGACAGACAAGTCGCATCGGCTGAAAGTAGGCCAGAATGTCAGTCCATGTTGGAGCAGGTTTAGATACAGTCTAAAG
>NW_026609170.1:0-39167 GCF_029499605.1 Hyla sarda
TTATCCCCCAGTGTCTCCATCTGCTGGCGGTATTGAATAAGCATTGCTGCACTGATGGGGTATGCATTAGACGAAAAAAAAGAAGAAAAAGAAGAATAATACGCCCAGAAAAGAGGCGAAAAGGAGAAAAACGTAAAAAAACGTGAAAAAAAAGTAAGAGGAAGAGAAGGGAAAAAAAGGTGGAAATGGGTTTAAAAGTGATTTCGGCGGAGAAATATATATATATATATATATATATATATATATATATATATATATATATACGCGCACACACACACATATATATAAACGTATTCTCCGTTGAGATATTGCAGCCGCTGCTGTGTCCAGGCCCAGGAGCCTTAGCACTGTGCTGTGATGTCACTCAATACCACTGACATCACTAGGTGTAAACAACATCTCTCCTTTGCTGTGTATGTGACTATGGAGCTGTTTGGTGATGTCGTCTATTATGGCCTTCATAGAAGCAACAGGAGATTGTTGCATCCATCTAGAACCCTCAGAACTACAGTGCTATGATGTCACTCACTTCCACAGGCCTTGCAGAGTGTAAACAACAACAACCCAGCTTTGTTGTGTATGTAACCATAGGGATTTGTGATGTCACCTAGAACCTTCACAGCAGCGACAGCTTTATGAGGAGCATCAGCACTGCTCTGCCTGAGCAGAACCATCACCGCCATAGGTTGTCAAATAACCCGGGTTTAACCCACACAGGTAAGTCCAATGGGGTGCAGGCATGTCCTCTATGCTTACAGCTTCCCGTGGGTGTTGGTTTGATACCGTTTGGGGACAGCCAAGGAGGCATCTGCAGGCAACAAAGGTAGGTGTGTGCTTGTGTGTGTGTTTCCTATGCAGATCCTAAGCCCAGTGTCACATGCAAGTAGGAGGAGTAAGAAGGGTTCCTGGCAAATCCGGGTTATGGATTGCATTTAAAAAGGCCCCGTGGGAGTGCAATGGGCCCCTGTCTTGCTGCTTAGCAATAATGGTATGGGTTTAGGTTCTGCTGTGTGTACTGGTGGTTGACTGCCCCCCAGCCCAGAGTGTGCATGGAAAATTGTCTGGCAGCCTCCCTGACAGCAAGCAGTGATAGTGCCCATGAAGGGCACCTTGTTGGGCCCGCCCCTTTCACGGTTATCGCTTCTCGGCCTTTTGGCTAAGATCAAGTGTAGTATCTGTTCTTATCAGTTTAATATCTGATACGTCCCCTATCTGGGGACCATATATTAAATGGATTTTTGAGAACGGGGGCCGATTTCGAAGCTTGCTTCCGTCGCCCTATGCATTGACCCGATATGACAGTATCTTCGGGTACAGTGCACCACCCCCTTACAGGGTTAAAAAGAAAGATTCCTACTTTCATTGCTACCTGCTTGCTGGCTAGCCAGCTAGCCAGCCCTGTGGGCCTTGCTGCTGCTGCAGCCAAAAAACAAAAGGTGGTGCTGCTGCTGCTTCTGCTGCTTCTGCTTCTGCTTGTGTCTGGCCGCTGTTGGAGCGTCCAGGCACAGGACTTCTGCTGCTGCTGACTAAATGGCCTCCTTAATTGGATCATTTGAGTAGCCAGCACACCTGTGCAGGTAGGGCATGACATGATAGGCAGCTGCCTTGATAGCGGGTGGGTGCTGAATGTTCCTAATTGACAAAATAAGATTAATGCTTATGAAGAAATATAAAATCTCATCCCTTCCCCAATATCGCGCCACACCCCTACCCCTTAATTCCCTGGTTGAACTTGATGGACATATGTCTTTTTTCGACCGTACTAACTATGTAACTATGTAACATAACATGGGGGGGGGGGGGGTCTCCTGGCTGTTCACACAGGTGTGTCATTGCTGTACATTGACCATGCATTGCTTCTGTGGTATTGCAAAGGCAAAGACAAATGCTTCCAGCCATCCATTGCACTAATGGATTGGTCATCAGCTGGCTGTCTATGTCCCGCATCAATATAGACCAAAGTACAGAGGGTTAGGCTATGCTATTGTGCACCTACCTGATGCATCAGAAGGTGCGAGGCCCTTGCTAAATTCTGTGCACAGACTTTGAGATCTATACTTTAGACTGTATCTAAACCTGCTCCAACATGGACTGACATTCTGGCCTACTTTCAGCCGATGCGACTTGTCTGTCGCTGAACAGTCGCTTTTTATGTATTCAGCACCTATGTATAATGTTGTAAAAATGCTCTAGAAGCTAAAGTCGCAGAAATGTCACACATATTTGGCCTGCAACTTTCTGTGCGACAAATTCAGACAGGAAAAATCAGTATAAATCCTTAGAAAATTATCCCCCAGTGTCTCCATCTGCTGGCGGTATTGAATAAGCATTGCTGCACTGATGGGGTATGCATTAGACGAAAAAAAAGAAGAAAAAGAAGAATAATACGCCCAGAAAAGAGGCGAAAAGGAGAAAAACGTAAAAAAACGTGAAAAAAAAGTAAGAGGAAGAGAAGGGAAAAAAAGGTGGAAATGGGTTTAAAAGTGATTTCGGCGGAGAAATATATATATATATATATATATATATATATATATATATATATATACGCGCACACACACACATATATATAAACGTATTCTCCGTTGAGATATTGCAGCCGCTGCTGTGTCCAGGCCCAGGAGCCTTAGCACTGTGCTGTGATGTCACTCAATACCACTGACATCACTAGGTGTAAACAACATCTCTCCTTTGCTGTGTATGTGACTATGGAGCTGTTTGGTGATGTCGTCTATTATGGCCTTCATAGAAGCAACAGGAGATTGTTGCATCCATCTAGAACCCTCAGAACTACAGTGCTATGATGTCACTCACTTCCACAGGCCTTGCAGAGTGTAAACAACAACAACCCAGCTTTGTTGTGTATGTAACCATAGGGATTTGTGATGTCACCTAGAACCTTCACAGCAGCGACAGCTTTATGAGGAGCATCAGCACTGCTCTGCCTGAGCAGAACCATCACCGCCATAGGTTGTCAAATAACCCGGGTTTAACCCACACAGGTAAGTCCAATGGGGTGCAGGCATGTCCTCTATGCTTACAGCTTCCCGTGGGTGTTGGTTTGATACCGTTTGGGGACAGCCAAGGAGGCATCTGCAGGCAACAAAGGTAGGTGTGTGCTTGTGTGTGTGTTTCCTATGCAGATCCTAAGCCCAGTGTCACATGCAAGTAGGAGGAGTAAGAAGGGTTCCTGGCAAATCCGGGTTATGGATTGCATTTAAAAAGGCCCCGTGGGAGTGCAATGGGCCCCTGTCTTGCTGCTTAGCAATAATGGTATGGGTTTAGGTTCTGCTGTGTGTACTGGTGGTTGACTGCCCCCCAGCCCAGAGTGTGCATGGAAAATTGTCTGGCAGCCTCCCTGACAGCAAGCAGTGATAGTGCCCATGAAGGGCACCTTGTTGGGCCCGCCCCTTTCACGGTTATCGCTTCTCGGCCTTTTGGCTAAGATCAAGTGTAGTATCTGTTCTTATCAGTTTAATATCTGATACGTCCCCTATCTGGGGACCATATATTAAATGGATTTTTGAGAACGGGGGCCGATTTCGAAGCTTGCTTCCGTCGCCCTATGCATTGACCCGATATGACAGTATCTTCGGGTACAGTGCACCACCCCCTTACAGGGTTAAAAAGAAAGATTCCTACTTTCATTGCTACCTGCTTGCTGGCTAGCCAGCTAGCCAGCCCTGTGGGCCTTGCTGCTGCTGCAGCCAAAAAACAAAAGGTGGTGCTGCTGCTGCTTCTGCTGCTTCTGCTTCTGCTTGTGTCTGGCCGCTGTTGGAGCGTCCAGGCACAGGACTTCTGCTGCTGCTGACTAAATGGCCTCCTTAATTGGATCATTTGAGTAGCCAGCACACCTGTGCAGGTAGGGCATGACATGATAGGCAGCTGCCTTGATAGCGGGTGGGTGCTGAATGTTCCTAATTGACAAAATAAGATTAATGCTTATGAAGAAATATAAAATCTCATCCCTTCCCCAATATCGCGCCACACCCCTACCCCTTAATTCCCTGGTTGAACTTGATGGACATATGTCTTTTTTCGACCGTACTAACTATGTAACTATGTAACATAACATGGGGGGGGGGGGGGTCTCCTGGCTGTTCACACAGGTGTGTCATTGCTGTACATTGACCATGCATTGCTTCTGTGGTATTGCAAAGGCAAAGACAAATGCTTCCAGCCATCCATTGCACTAATGGATTGGTCATCAGCTGGCTGTCTATGTCCCGCATCAATATAGACCAAAGTACAGAGGGTTAGGCTATGCTATTGTGCACCTACCTGATGCATCAGAAGGTGCGAGGCCCTTGCTAAATTCTGTGCACAGACTTTGAGATCTATACTTTAGACTGTATCTAAACCTGCTCCAACATGGACTGACATTCTGGCCTACTTTCAGCCGATGCGACTTGTCTGTCGCTGAACAGTCGCTTTTTATGTATTCAGCACCTATGTATAATGTTGTAAAAATGCTCTAGAAGCTAAAGTCGCAGAAATGTCACACATATTTGGCCTGCAACTTTCTGTGCGACAAATTCAGACAGGAAAAATCAGTATAAATCCTTAGAAAATTATCCCCCAGTGTCTCCATCTGCTGGCGGTATTGAATAAGCATTGCTGCACTGATGGGGTATGCATTAGACGAAAAAAAAGAAGAAAAAGAAGAATAATACGCCCAGAAAAGAGGCGAAAAGGAGAAAAACGTAAAAAAACGTGAAAAAAAAGTAAGAGGAAGAGAAGGGAAAAAAAGGTGGAAATGGGTTTAAAAGTGATTTCGGCGGAGAAATATATATATATATATATATATATATATATATATATATATATATATACGCGCACACACACACATATATATAAACGTATTCTCCGTTGAGATATTGCAGCCGCTGCTGTGTCCAGGCCCAGGAGCCTTAGCACTGTGCTGTGATGTCACTCAATACCACTGACATCACTAGGTGTAAACAACATCTCTCCTTTGCTGTGTATGTGACTATGGAGCTGTTTGGTGATGTCGTCTATTATGGCCTTCATAGAAGCAACAGGAGATTGTTGCATCCATCTAGAACCCTCAGAACTACAGTGCTATGATGTCACTCACTTCCACAGGCCTTGCAGAGTGTAAACAACAACAACCCAGCTTTGTTGTGTATGTAACCATAGGGATTTGTGATGTCACCTAGAACCTTCACAGCAGCGACAGCTTTATGAGGAGCATCAGCACTGCTCTGCCTGAGCAGAACCATCACCGCCATAGGTTGTCAAATAACCCGGGTTTAACCCACACAGGTAAGTCCAATGGGGTGCAGGCATGTCCTCTATGCTTACAGCTTCCCGTGGGTGTTGGTTTGATACCGTTTGGGGACAGCCAAGGAGGCATCTGCAGGCAACAAAGGTAGGTGTGTGCTTGTGTGTGTGTTTCCTATGCAGATCCTAAGCCCAGTGTCACATGCAAGTAGGAGGAGTAAGAAGGGTTCCTGGCAAATCCGGGTTATGGATTGCATTTAAAAAGGCCCCGTGGGAGTGCAATGGGCCCCTGTCTTGCTGCTTAGCAATAATGGTATGGGTTTAGGTTCTGCTGTGTGTACTGGTGGTTGACTGCCCCCCAGCCCAGAGTGTGCATGGAAAATTGTCTGGCAGCCTCCCTGACAGCAAGCAGTGATAGTGCCCATGAAGGGCACCTTGTTGGGCCCGCCCCTTTCACGGTTATCGCTTCTCGGCCTTTTGGCTAAGATCAAGTGTAGTATCTGTTCTTATCAGTTTAATATCTGATACGTCCCCTATCTGGGGACCATATATTAAATGGATTTTTGAGAACGGGGGCCGATTTCGAAGCTTGCTTCCGTCGCCCTATGCATTGACCCGATATGGCAGTATCTTCGGGTACAGTGCACCACCCCCTTACAGGGTTAAAAAGAAAGATTCCTACTTTCATTGCTACCTGCTTGCTGGCTAGCCAGCTAGCCAGCCCTGTGGGCCTTGCTGCTGCTGCAGCCAAAAAACAAAAGGTGGTGCTGCTGCTGCTTCTGCTGCTTCTGCTTCTGCTTGTGTCTGGCCGCTGTTGGAGCGTCCAGGCACAGGACTTCTGCTGCTGCTGACTAAATGGCCTCCTTAATTGGATCATTTGAGTAGCCAGCACACCTGTGCAGGTAGGGCATGACATGATAGGCAGCTGCCTTGATAGCGGGTGGGTGCTGAATGTTCCTAATTGACAAAATAAGATTAATGCTTATGAAGAAATATAAAATCTCATCCCTTCCCCAATATCGCGCCACACCCCTACCCCTTAATTCCCTGGTTGAACTTGATGGACATATGTCTTTTTTCGACCGTACTAACTATGTAACTATGTAACATAACATGGGGGGGGGGGGGGGTCTCCTGGCTGTTCACACAGGTGTGTCATTGCTGTACATTGACCATGCATTGCTTCTGTGGTATTGCAAAGGCAAAGACAAATGCTTCCAGCCATCCATTGCACTAATGGATTGGTCATCAGCTGGCTGTCTATGTCCCGCATCAATATAGACCAAAGTACAGAGGGTTAGGCTATGCTATTGTGCACCTACCTGATGCATCAGAAGGTGCGAGGCCCTTGCTAAATTCTGTGCACAGACTTTGAGATCTATACTTTAGACTGTATCTAAACCTGCTCCAACATGGACTGACATTCTGGCCTACTTTCAGCCGATGCGACTTGTCTGTCGCTGAACAGTCGCTTTTTATGTATTCAGCACCTATGTATAATATTGTAAAAATGCTCTAGAAGCTAAAGTCGCAGAAATGTCACACATATTTGGCCTGCAACTTTCTGTGCGACAAATTCAGACAGGAAAAATCAGTATAAATCCTTAGAAAATTATCCCCCAGTGTCTCCATCTGCTGGCGGTATTGAATAAGCATTGCTGCACTGATGGGGTATGCATTAGACGAAAAAAAAGAAGAAAAAGAAGAATAATACGCCCAGAAAAGAGGCGAAAAGGAGAAAAACGTAAAAAAACGTGAAAAAAAAGTAAGAGGAAGAGAAGGGAAAAAAAGGTGGAAATGGGTTTAAAAGTGATTTCGGCGGAGAAATATATATATATATATATATATATATATATATATATATATATATACGCGCACACACACACATATATATAAACGTATTCTCCGTTGAGATATTGCAGCCGCTGCTGTGTCCAGGCCCAGGAGCCTTAGCACTGTGCTGTGATGTCACTCAATACCACTGACATCACTAGGTGTAAACAACATCTCTCCTTTGCTGTGTATGTGACTATGGAGCTGTTTGGTGATGTCGTCTATTATGGCCTTCATAGAAGCAACAGGAGATTGTTGCATCCATCTAGAACCCTCAGAACTACAGTGCTATGATGTCACTCACTTCCACAGGCCTTGCAGAGTGTAAACAACAACAACCCAGCTTTGTTGTGTATGTAACCATAGGGATTTGTGATGTCACCTAGAACCTTCACAGCAGCGACAGCTTTATGAGGAGCATCAGCACTGCTCTGCCTGAGCAGAACCATCACCGCCATAGGTTGTCAAATAACCCGGGTTTAACCCACACAGGTAAGTCCAATGGGGTGCAGGCATGTCCTCTATGCTTACAGCTTCCCGTGGGTGTTGGTTTGATACCGTTTGGGGACAGCCAAGGAGGCATCTGCAGGCAACAAAGGTAGGTGTATGCTTGTGTGTGTGTTTCCTATGCAGATCCTAAGCCCAGTGTCACATGCAAGTAGGAGGAGTAAGAAGGGTTCCTGGCAAATCCGGGTTATGGATTGCATTTAAAAAGGCCCCGTGGGAGTGCAATGGGCCCCTGTCTTGCTGCTTAGCAATAATGGTATGGGTTTAGGTTCTGCTGTGTGTACTGGTGGTTGACTGCCCCCCAGCCCAGAGTGTGCATGGAAAATTGTCTGGCAGCCTCCCTGACAGCAAGCAGTGATAGTGCCCATGAAGGGCACCTTGTTGGGCCCGCCCCTTTCACGGTTATCGCTTCTCGGCCTTTTGGCTAAGATCAAGTGTAGTATCTGTTCTTATCAGTTTAATATCTGATACGTCCCCTATCTGGGGACCATATATTAAATGGATTTTTGAGAACGGGGGCCGATTTCGAAGCTTGCTTCCGTCGCCCTATGCATTGACCCGATATGACAGTATCTTCGGGTACAGTGCACCACCCCCTTACAGGGTTAAAAAGAAAGATTCCTACTTTCATTGCTACCTGCTTGCTGGCTAGCCAGCTAGCCAGCCCTGTGGGCCTTGCTGCTGCTGCAGCCAAAAAACAAAAGGTGGTGCTGCTGCTGCTTCTGCTGCTTCTGCTTCTGCTTGTGTCTGGCCGCTGTTGGAGCGTCCAGGCACAGGACTTCTGCTGCTGCTGACTAAATGGCCTCCTTAATTGGATCATTTGAGTAGCCAGCACACCTGTGCAGGTAGGGCATGACATGATAGGCAGCTGCCTTGATAGCGGGTGGGTGCTGAATGTTCCTAATTGACAAAATAAGATTAATGCTTATGAAGAAATATAAAATCTCATCCCTTCCCCAATATCGCGCCACACCCCTACCCCTTAATTCCCTGGTTGAACTTGATGGACATATGTCTTTTTTCGACCGTACTAACTATGTAACTATGTAACATAACATGGGGGGGGGGGGGGGTCTCCTGGCTGTTCACACAGGTGTGTCATTGCTGTACATTGACCATGCATTGCTTCTGTGGTATTGCAAAGGCAAAGACAAATGCTTCCAGCCATCCATTGCACTAATGGATTGGTCATCAGCTGGCTGTCTATGTCCCGCATCAATATAGACCAAAGTACAGAGGGTTAGGCTATGCTATTGTGCACCTACCTGATGCATCAGAAGGTGCGAGGCCCTTGCTAAATTCTGTGCACAGACTTTGAGATCTATACTTTAGACTGTATCTAAACCTGCTCCAACATGGACTGACATTCTGGCCTACTTTCAGCCGATGCGACTTGTCTGTCGCTGAACAGTCGCTTTTTATGTATTCAGCACCTATGTATAATGTTGTAAAAATGCTCTAGAAGCTAAAGTCGCAGAAATGTCACACATATTTGGCCTGCAACTTTCTGTGCGACAAATTCAGACAGGAAAAATCAGTATAAATCCTTAGAAAATTATCCCCCAGTGTCTCCATCTGCTGGCGGTATTGAATAAGCATTGCTGCACTGATGGGGTATGCATTAGACGAAAAAAAAGAAGAAAAAGAAGAATAATACGCCCAGAAAAGAGGCGAAAAGGAGAAAAACGTAAAAAAACGTGAAAAAAAAGTAAGAGGAAGAGAAGGGAAAAAAAGGTGGAAATGGGTTTAAAAGTGATTTCGGCGGAGAAATATATATATATATATATATATATATATATATATATATATATATATATACGCGCACACACACACATATATATAAACGTATTCTCCGTTGAGATATTGCAGCCGCTGCTGTGTCCAGGCCCAGGAGCCTTAGCACTGTGCTGTGATGTCACTCAATACCACTGACATCACTAGGTGTAAACAACATCTCTCCTTTGCTGTGTATGTGACTATGGAGCTGTTTGGTGATGTCGTCTATTATGGCCTTCATAGAAGCAACAGGAGATTGTTGCATCCATCTAGAACCCTCAGAACTACAGTGCTATGATGTCACTCACTTCCACAGGCCTTGCAGAGTGTAAACAACAACAACCCAGCTTTGTTGTGTATGTAACCATAGGGATTTGTGATGTCACCTAGAACCTTCACAGCAGCGACAGCTTTATGAGGAGCATCAGCACTGCTCTGCCTGAGCAGAACCATCACCGCCATAGGTTGTCAAATAACCCGGGTTTAACCCACACAGGTAAGTCCAATGGGGTGCAGGCATGTCCTCTATGCTTACAGCTTCCCGTGGGTGTTGGTTTGATACCGTTTGGGGACAGCCAAGGAGGCATCTGCAGGCAACAAAGGTAGGTGTGTGCTTGTGTGTGTGTTTCCTATGCAGATCCTAAGCCCAGTGTCACATGCAAGTAGGAGGAGTAAGAAGGGTTCCTGGCAAATCCGGGTTATGGATTGCATTTAAAAAGGCCCCGTGGGAGTGCAATGGGCCCCTGTCTTGCTGCTTAGCAATAATGGTATGGGTTTAGGTTCTGCTGTGTGTACTGGTGGTTGACTGCCCCCCAGCCCAGAGTGTGCATGGAAAATTGTCTGGCAGCCTCCCTGACAGCAAGCAGTGATAGTGCCCATGAAGGGCACCTTGTTGGGCCCGCCCCTTTCACGGTTATCGCTTCTCGGCCTTTTGGCTAAGATCAAGTGTAGTATCTGTTCTTATCAGTTTAATATCTGATACGTCCCCTATCTGGGGACCATATATTAAATGGATTTTTGAGAACGGGGGCCGATTTCGAAGCTTGCTTCCGTCGCCCTATGCATTGACCCGATATGGCAGTATCTTCGGGTACAGTGCACCACCCCCTTACAGGGTTAAAAAGAAAGATTCCTACTTTCATTGCTACCTGCTTGCTGGCTAGCCAGCTAGCCAGCCCTGTGGGCCTTGCTGCTGCTGCAGCCAAAAAACAAAAGGTGGTGCTGCTGCTGCTTCTGCTGCTTCTGCTTCTGCTTGTGTCTGGCCGCTGTTGGAGCGTCCAGGCACAGGACTTCTGCTGCTGCTGACTAAATGGCCTCCTTAATTGGATCATTTGAGTAGCCAGCACACCTGTGCAGGTAGGGCATGACATGATAGGCAGCTGCCTTGATAGCGGGTGGGTGCTGAATGTTCCTAATTGACAAAATAAGATTAATGCTTATGAAGAAATATAAAATCTCATCCCTTCCCCAATATCGCGCCACACCCCTACCCCTTAATTCCCTGGTTGAACTTGATGGACATATGTCTTTTTTCGACCGTACTAACTATGTAACTATGTAACATAACATGGGGGGGGGGGGGGGTCTCCTGGCTGTTCACACAGGTGTGTCATTGCTGTACATTGACCATGCATTGCTTCTGTGGTATTGCAAAGGCAAAGACAAATGCTTCCAGCCATCCATTGCACTAATGGATTGGTCATCAGCTGGCTGTCTATGTCCCGCATCAATATAGACCAAAGTACAGAGGGTTAGGCTATGCTATTGTGCACCTACCTGATGCATCAGAAGGTGCGAGGCCCTTGCTAAATTCTGTGCACAGACTTTGAGATCTATACTTTAGACTGTATCTAAACCTGCTCCAACATGGACTGACATTCTGGCCTACTTTCAGCCGATGCGACTTGTCTGTCGCTGAACAGTCGCTTTTTATGTATTCAGCACCTATGTATAATGTTGTAAAAATGCTCTAGAAGCTAAAGTCGCAGAAATGTCACACATATTTGGCCTGCAACTTTCTGTGCGACAAATTCAGACAGGAAAAATCAGTATAAATCCTTAGAAAATTATCCCCCAGTGTCTCCATCTGCTGGCGGTATTGAATAAGCATTGCTGCACTGATGGGGTATGCATTAGAGGAAAAAAAAGAAGAAAAAGAAGAATAATACGCCCAGAAAAGAGGCGAAAAGGAGAAAAACGTAAAAAAAACGTGAAAAAAAAGTAAGAGGAAGAGAAGGGAAAAAAAGGTGGAAATGGGTTTAAAAGTGATTTCGGCGGAGAAATATATATATATATATATATATATATATATATATATATATATATACGCGCACACACACACATATATATAAACGTATTCTCCGTTGAGATATTGCAGCCGCTGCTGTGTCCAGGCCCAGGAGCCTTAGCACTGTGCTGTGATGTCACTCAATACCACTGACATCACTAGGTGTAAACAACATCTCTCCTTTGCTGTGTATGTGACTATGGAGCTGTTTGGTGATGTCGTCTATTATGGCCTTCATAGAAGCAACAGGAGATTGTTGCATCCATCTAGAACCCTCAGAACTACAGTGCTATGATGTCACTCACTTCCACAGGCCTTGCAGAGTGTAAACAACAACAACCCAGCTTTGTTGTGTATGTAACCATAGGGATTTGTGATGTCACCTAGAACCTTCACAGCAGCGACAGCTTTATGAGGAGCATCAGCACTGCTCTGCCTGAGCAGAACCATCACCGCCATAGGTTGTCAAATAACCCGGGTTTAACCCACACAGGTAAGTCCAATGGGGTGCAGGCATGTCCTCTATGCTTACAGCTTCCCGTGGGTGTTGGTTTGATACCGTTTGGGGACAGCCAAGGAGGCATCTGCAGGCAACAAAGGTAGGTGTGTGCTTGTGTGTGTGTTTCCTATGCAGATCCTAAGCCCAGTGTCACATGCAAGTAGGAGGAGTAAGAAGGGTTCCTGGCAAATCCGGGTTATGGATTGCATTTAAAAAGGCCCCGTGGGAGTGCAATGGGCCCCTGTCTTGCTGCTTAGCAATAATGGTATGGGTTTAGGTTCTGCTGTGTGTACTGGTGGTTGACTGCCCCCCAGCCCAGAGTGTGCATGGAAAATTGTCTGGCAGCCTCCCTGACAGCAAGCAGTGATAGTGCCCATGAAGGGCACCTTGTTGGGCCCGCCCCTTTCACGGTTATCGCTTCTCGGCCTTTTGGCTAAGATCAAGTGTAGTATCTGTTCTTATCAGTTTAATCTCTGATACGTCCCCTATCTGGGGACCATATATTAAATGGATTTTTGAGAACGGGGGCCGATTTCGAAGCTTGCTTCCGTCGCCCTATGCATTGACCCGATATGGCAGTATCTTCGGGTACAGTGCACCACCCCCTTACAGGGTTAAAAAGAAAGATTCCTACTTTCATTGCTACCTGCTTGCTGGCTAGCCAGCTAGCCAGCCCTGTGGGCCTTGCTGCTGCTGCAGCCAAAAAACAAAAGATGGTGCTGCTGCTGCTTCTGCTGCTTCTGCTTCTGCTTGTGTCTGGCCGCTGTTGGAGCGTCCAGGCACAGGACTTCTGCTGCTGCTGACTAAATGGCCTCCTTAATTGGATCATTTGAGTAGCCAGCACACCTGTGCAGGTAGGGCATGACATGATAGGCAGCTGCCTTGATAGCGGGTGGGTGCTGAATGTTCCTAATTGACAAAATAAGATTAATGCTTATGAAGAAATATAAAATCTCATCCCTTCCCCAATATCGCGCCACACCCCTACCCCTTAATTCCCTGGTTGAACTTGATGGACATATGTCTTTTTTCGACCGTACTAACTATGTAACTATGTAACATAACATGGGGGGGGGGGGGTCTCCTGGCTGTTCACACAGGTGTGTCATTGCTGTACATTGACCATGCATTGCTTCTGTGGTATTGCAAAGGCAAAGACAAATGCTTCCAGCCATCCATTGCACTAATGGATTGGTCATCAGCTGGCTGTCTATGTCCCGCATCAATATAGACCAAAGTACAGAGGGTTAGGCTATGCTATTGTGCACCTACCTGATGCATCAGAAGGTGCGAGGCCCTTGCTAAATTCTGTGCACAGACTTTGAGATCTATACTTTAGACTGTATCTAAACCTGCTCCAACATGGACTGACATTCTGGCCTACTTTCAGCCGATGCGACTTGTCTGTCGCTGAACAGTCGCTTTTTATGTATTCAGCACCTATGTATAATGTTGTAAAAATGCTCTAGAAGCTAAAGTCGCAGAAATGTCACACATATTTGGCCTGCAACTTTCTGTGCGACAAATTCAGACAGGAAAAATCAGTATAAATCCTTAGAAAATTATCCCCCAGTGTCTCCATCTGCTGGCGGTATTGAATAAGCATTGCTGCACTGATGGGGTATGCATTAGACGAAAAAAAAGAAGAAAAAGAAGAATAATACGCCCAGAAAAGAGGCGAAAAGGAGAAAAACGTAAAAAAACGTGAAAAAAAAGTAAGAGGAAGAGAAGGGAAAAAAAGGTGGAAATGGGTTTAAAAGTGATTTCGGCGGAGAAATATATATATATATATATATATATATATATATATATATATATATATACGCGCACACACACACATATATATAAACGTATTCTCCGTTGAGATATTGCAGCCGCTGCTGTGTCCAGGCCCAGGAGCCTTAGCACTGTGCTGTGATGTCACTCAATACCACTGACATCACTAGGTGTAAACAACATCTCTCCTTTGCTGTGTATGTGACTATGGAGCTGTTTGGTGATGTCGTCTATTATGGCCTTCATAGAAGCAACAGGAGATTGTTGCATCCATCTAGAACCCTCAGAACTACAGTGCTATGATGTCACTCACTTCCACAGGCCTTGCAGAGTGTAAACAACAACAACCCAGCTTTGTTGTGTATGTAACCATAGGGATTTGTGATGTCACCTAGAACCTTCACAGCAGCGACAGCTTTATGAGGAGCATCAGCACTGCTCTGCCTGAGCAGAACCATCACCGCCATAGGTTGTCAAATAACCCGGGTTTAACCCACACAGGTAAGTCCAATGGGGTGCAGGCATGTCCTCTATGCTTACAGCTTCCCGTGGGTGTTGGTTTGATACCGTTTGGGGACAGCCAAGGAGGCATCTGCAGGCAACAAAGGTAGGTGTGTGCTTGTGTGTGTGTTTCCTATGCAGATCCTAAGCCCAGTGTCACATGCAAGTAGGAGGAGTAAGAAGGGTTCCTGGCAAATCCGGGTTATGGATTGCATTTAAAAAGGCCCCGTGGGAGTGCAATGGGCCCCTGTCTTGCTGCTTAGCAATAATGGTATGGGTTTAGGTTCTGCTGTGTGTACTGGTGGTTGACTGCCCCCCAGCCCAGAGTGTGCATGGAAAATTGTCTGGCAGCCTCCCTGACAGCAAGCAGTGATAGTGCCCATGAAGGGCACCTTGTTGGGCCCGCCCCTTTCACGGTTATCGCTTCTCGGCCTTTTGGCTAAGATCAAGTGTAGTATCTGTTCTTATCAGTTTAATATCTGATACGTCCCCTATCTGGGGACCATATATTAAATGGATTTTTGAGAACGGGGGCCGATTTCGAAGCTTGCTTCCGTCGCCCTATGCATTGACCCGATATGGCAGTATCTTCGGGTACAGTGCACCACCCCCTTACAGGGTTAAAAAGAAAGATTCCTACTTTCATTGCTACCTGCTTGCTGGCTAGCCAGCTAGCCAGCCCTGTGGGCCTTGCTGCTGCTGCAGCCAAAAAACAAAAGGTGGTGCTGCTGCTGCTTCTGCTGCTTCTGCTTCTGCTTGTGTCTGGCCGCTGTTGGAGCGTCCAGGCACAGGACTTCTGCTGCTGCTGACTAAATGGCCTCCTTAATTGGATCATTTGAGTAGCCAGCACACCTGTGCAGGTAGGGCATGACATGATAGGCAGCTGCCTTGATAGCGGGTGGGTGCTGAATGTTCCTAATTGACAAAATAAGATTAATGCTTATGAAGAAATATAAAATCTCATCCCTTCCCCAATATCGCGCCACACCCCTACCCCTTAATTCCCTGGTTGAACTTGATGGACATATGTCTTTTTTCGACCGTACTAACTATGTAACTATGTAACATAACATGGGGGGGGGGGGGTCTCCTGGCTGTTCACACAGGTGTGTCATTGCTGTACATTGACCATGCATTGCTTCTGTGGTATTGCAAAGGCAAAGACAAATGCTTCCAGCCATCCATTGCACTAATGGATTGGTCATCAGCTGGCTGTCTATGTCCCGCATCAATATAGACCAAAGTACAGAGGGTTAGGCTATGCTATTGTGCACCTACCTGATGCATCAGAAGGTGCGAGGCCCTTGCTAAATTCTGTGCACAGACTTTGAGATCTATACTTTAGACTGTATCTAAACCTGCTCCAACATGGACTGACATTCTGGCCTACTTTCAGCCGATGCGACTTGTCTGTCGCTGAACAGTCGCTTTTTATGTATTCAGCACCTATGTATAATGTTGTAAAAATGCTCTAGAAGCTAAAGTCGCAGAAATGTCACACATATTTGGCCTGCAACTTTCTGTGCGACAAATTCAGACAGGAAAAATCAGTATAAATCCTTAGAAAATTATCCCCCAGTGTCTCCATCTGCTGGCGGTATTGAATAAGCATTGCTGCACTGATGGGGTATGCATTAGACGAAAAAAAAGAAGAAAAAGAAGAATAATACGCCCAGAAAAGAGGCGAAAAGGAGAAAAACGTAAAAAAACGTGAAAAAAAAGTAAGAGGAAGAGAAGGGAAAAAAAGGTGGAAATGGGTTTAAAAGTGATTTCGGCAGAGAAATATATATATATATATATATATATATATATATACGCGCACACACACACATATATATAAACGTATTCTCCGTTGAGATATTGCAGCCGCTGCTGTGTCCAGGCCCAGGAGCCTTAGCACTGTGCTGTGATGTCACTCAATACCACTGACATCACTAAGTGTAAACAACATCTCTCCTTTGCTGTGTATGTGACTATGGAGCTGTTTGGTGATGTCGTCTATTATGGCCTTCATAGAAGCAACAGGAGATTGTTGCATCCATCTAGAACCCTCAGAACTACAGTGCTATGATGTCACTCACTTCCACAGGCCTTGCAGAGTGTAAACAACAACAACCCAGCTTTGTTGTGTATGTAACCATAGGGATTTGTGATGTCACCTAGAACCTTCACAGCAGCGACAGCTTTATGAGGAGCATCAGCACTGCTCTGCCTGAGCAGAACCATCACCGCCATAGGTTGTCAAATAACCCGGGTTTAACCCACACAGGTAAGTCCAATGGGGTGCAGGCATGTCCTCTATGCTTACAGCTTCCCGTGGGTGTTGGTTTGATACCGTTTGGGGACAGCCAAGGAGGCATCTGCAGGCAACAAAGGTAGGTGTGTGCTTGTGTGTGTGTTTCCTATGCAGATCCTAAGCCCAGTGTCACATGCAAGTAGGAGGAGTAAGAAGGGTTCCTGGCAAATCCGGGTTATGGATTGCATTTAAAAAGGCCCCGTGGGAGTGCAATGGGCCCCTGTCTTGCTGCTTAGCAATAATGGTATGGGTTTAGGTTCTGCTGTGTGTACTGGTGGTTGACTGCCCCCCAGTCCAGAGTGTGCATGGAAAATTGTCTGGCAGCCTCCCTGACAGCAAGCAGTGATAGTGCCCATGAAGGGCACCTTGTTGGGCCCGCCCCTTTCACGGTTATCGCTTCTCGGCCTTTTGGCTAAGATCAAGTGTAGTATCTGTTCTTATCAGTTTAATATCTGATACGTCCCCTATCTGGGGACCATATATTAAATGGATTTTTGAGAACGGGGGCCGATTTCGAAGCTTGCTTCCGTCGCCCTATGCATTGACCCGATATGGCAGTATCTTCGGGTACAGTGCACCACCCCCTTACAGGGTTAAAAAGAAAGATTCCTACTTTCATTGCTACCTGCTTGCTGGCTAGCCAGCTAGCCAGCCCTGTGGGCCTTGCTGCTGCTGCAGCCAAAAAACAAAAGGTGGTGCTGCTGCTGCTTCTGCTGCTTCTGCTTCTGCTTGTGTCTGGCCGCTGTTGGAGCGTCCAGGCACAGGACTTCTGCTGCTGCTGACTAAATGGCCTCCTTAATTGGATCATTTGAGTAGCCAGCACACCTGTGCAGGTAGGGCATGACATGATAGGCAGCTGCCTTGATAGCGGGTGGGTGCTGAATGTTCCTAATTGACAAAATAAGATTAATGCTTATGAAGAAATATAAAATCTCATCCCTTCCCCAATATCGCGCCACACCCCTACCCCTTAATTCCCTGGTTGAACTTGATGGACATATGTCTTTTTTCGACCGTACTAACTATGTAACTATGTAACATAACATGGGGGGGGGGGGGGTCTCCTGGCTGTTCACACAGGTGTGTCATTGCTGTACATTGACCATGCATTGCTTCTGTGGTATTGCAAAGGCAAAGACAAATGCTTCCAGCCATCCATTGCACTAATGGATTGGTCATCAGCTGGCTGTCTATGTCCCGCATCAATATAGACCAAAGTACAGAGGGTTAGGCTATGCTATTGTGCACCTACCTGATGCATCAGAAGGTGCGAGGCCCTTGCTAAATTCTGTGCACAGACTTTGAGATCTATACTTTAGACTGTATCTAAACCTGCTCCAACATGGACTGACATTCTGGCCTACTTTCAGCCGATGCGACTTGTCTGTCGCTGAACAGTCGCTTTTTATGTATTCAGCACCTATGTATAATGTTGTAAAAATGCTCTAGAAGCTAAAGTCGCAGAAATGTCACACATATTTGGCCTGCAACTTTCTGTGCGACAAATTCAGACAGGAAAAATCAGTATAAATCCTTAGAAAATTATCCCCCAGTGTCTCCATCTGCTGGCGGTATTGAATAAGCATTGCTGCACTGATGGGGTATGCATTAGAGGAAAAAAAAGAAGAAAAAGAAGAATAATACGCCCAGAAAAGAGGCGAAAAGGAGAAAAACGTAAAAAAAACGTGAAAAAAAAGTAAGAGGAAGAGAAGGGAAAAAAAGGTGGAAATGGGTTTAAAAGTGATTTCGGCGGAGAAATATATATATATATATATATATATATATATATACGCGCACACACACACATATATATAAACGTATTCTCCGTTGAGATATTGCAGCCGCTGCTGTGTCCAGGCCCAGGAGCCTTAGCACTGTGCTGTGATGTCACTCAATACCACTGACATCACTAGGTGTAAACAACATCTCTCCTTTGCTGTGTATGTGACTATGGAGCTGTTTGGTGATGTCGTCTATTATGGCCTTCATAGAAGCAACAGGAGATTGTTGCATCCATCTAGAACCCTCAGAACTACAGTGCTATGATGTCACTCACTTCCACAGGCCTTGCAGAGTGTAAACAACAACAACCCAGCTTTGTTGTGTATGTAACCATAGGGATTTGTGATGTCACCTAGAACCTTCACAGCAGCGACAGCTTTATGAGGAGCATCAGCACTGCTCTGCCTGAGCAGAACCATCACCGCCATAGGTTGTCAAATAACCCGGGTTTAACCCACACAGGTAAGTCCAATGGGGTGCAGGCATGTCCTCTATGCTTACAGCTTCCCGTGGGTGTTGGTTTGATACCGTTTGGGGACAGCCAAGGAGGCATCTGCAGGCAACAAAGGAAGGTGTGTGCTTGTGTGTGTGTTTCCTATGCAGATCCTAAGCCCAGTGTCACATGCAAGTAGGAGGAGTAAGAAGGGTTCCTGGCAAATCCGGGTTATGGATTGCATTTAAAAAGGCCCCGTGGGAGTGCAATGGGCCCCTGTCTTGCTGCTTAGCAATAATGGTATGGGTTTAGGTTCTGCTGTGTGTACTGGTGGTTGACTGCCCCCCAGCCCAGAGTGTGCATGGAAAATTGTCTGGCAGCCTCCCTGACAGCAAGCAGTGATAGTGCCCATGAAGGGCACCTTGTTGGGCCCGCCCCTTTCACGGTTATCGCTTCTCGGCCTTTTGGCTAAGATCAAGTGTAGTATCTGTTCTTATCAGTTTAATATCTGATATGTCCCCTATCTGGGGACCATATATTAAATGGATTTTTGAGAACGGGGGCCGATTTCGAAGCTTGCTTCCGTCGCCCTATGCATTGACCCGATATGGCAGTATCTTCGGGTACAGTGCACCACCCCCTTACAGGGTTAAAAAGAAAGATTCCTACTTTCATTGCTACCTGCTTGCTGGCTAGCCAGCTAGCCAGCCCTGTGGGCCTTGCTGCTGCTGCAGCCAAAAAACAAAAGGTGGTGCTGCTGCTGCTTCTGCTGCTTCTGCTTGTGTCTGGCCGCTGTTGGAGCGTCCAGGCACAGGACTTCTGCTGCTGCTGACTAAATGGCCTCCTTAATTGGATCATTTGAGTAGCCAGCACACCTGTGCAGGTAGGGCATGACATGATAGGCAGCTGCCTTGATAGCGGGTGGGTGCTGAATCTTCCTAATTGACAAAATAAGATTAATGCTTATGAAGAAATATAAAATCTCATCCCTTCCCCAATATCGCGCCACACCCCTACCCCTTAATTCCCTGGTTGAACTTGATGGACATATGTCTTTTTTCGACCGTACTAACTATGTAACTATGTAACATAACATGGGGGGGGGGGGGGTCTCCTGGCTGTTCACACAGGTGTGTCATTGCTGTACATTGACCATGCATTGCTTCTGTGGTATTGCAAAGGCAAAGACAAATGCTTCCAGCCATCCATTGCACTAATGGATTGGTCATCAGCTGGCTGTCTATGTCCCGCATCAATATAGACCAAAGTACAGAGGGTTAGGCTATGCTATTGTGCACCTACCTGATGCATCAGAAGGTGCGAGGCCCTTGCTAAATTCTGTGCACAGACTTTGAGATCTATACTTTAGACTGTATCTAAACCTGCTCCAACATGGACTGACATTCTGGCCTACTTTCAGCCGATGCGACTTGTCTGTCGCTGAACAGTCGCTTTTTATGTATTCAGCACCTATGTATAATGTTGTAAAAATGCTCTAGAAGCTAAAGTCGCAGAAATGTCACACATATTTGGCCTGCAACTTTCTGTGCGACAAATTCAGACAGGAAAAATCAGTATAAATCCTTAGAAAATTATCCCCCAGTGTCTCCATCTGCTGGCGGTATTGAATAAGCATTGCTGCACTGATGGGGTATGCATTAGACGAAAAAAAAGAAGAAAAAGAAGAATAATACGCCCAGAAAAGAGGCGAAAAGGAGAAAAACGTAAAAAAACGTGAAAAAAAAAGTAAGAGGAAGAGAAGGGAAAAAAAGGTGGAAATGGGTTTAAAAGTGATTTCGGCGGAGAAATATATATATATATATATATATATATATATATATATATATATATACGCGCACACACACACATATATATAAACGTATTCTCCGTTGAGATATTGCAGCCGCTGCTGTGTCCAGGCCCAGGAGCCTTAGCACTGTGCTGTGATGTCACTCAATACCACTGACATCACTAGGTGTAAACAACATCTCTCCTTTGCTGTGTATGTGACTATGGAGCTGTTTGGTGATGCCGTCTATTATGGCCTTCATAGAAGCAACAGGAGATTGTTGCATCCATCTAGAACCCTCAGAACTACAGTGCTATGATGTCACTCACTTCCACAGGCCTTGCAGAGTGTAAACAACAACAACCCAGCTTTGTTGTGTATGTAACCATAGGGATTTGTGATGTCACCTAGAACCTTCACAGCAGCGACAGCTTTATGAGGAGCATCAGCACTGCTCTGCCTGAGCAGAACCATCACCGCCATAGGTTGTCAAATAACCCGGGTTTAACCCACACAGGTAAGTCCAATGGGGTGCAGGCATGTCCTCTATGCTTACAGCTTCCCGTGGGTGTTGGTTTGATACCGTTTGGGGACAGCCAAGGAGGCATCTGCAGGCAACAAAGGTAGGTGTGTGCTTGTGTGTGTGTTTCCTATGCAGATCCTAAGCCCAGTGTCACATGCAAGTAGGAGGAGTAAGAAGGGTTCCTGGCAAATCCGGGTTATGGATTGCATTTAAAAAGGCCCCGTGGGAGTGCAATGGGCCCCTGTCTTGCTGCTTAGCAATAATAGTATGGGTTTAGGTTCTGCTGTGTGTACTGGTGGTTGACTGCCCCCCAGCCCAGAGTGTGCATGGAAAATTGTCTGGCAGCCTCCCTGACAGCAAGCAGTGATAGTGCCCATGAAGGGCACCTTGTTGGGCCCGCCCCTTTCACGGTTATCGCTTCTCGGCCTTTTGGCTAAGATCAAGTGTAGTATCTGTTCTTATCAGTTTTTCATGCCGGTGGACAGTAACGCCGGTATGGGGCTGGTGGGGATGGGTGCTGCATGGAGGATGCAGGTGTACCAGGGCTTTCCGGGGCTGGTTCTGAGGAATCAGCTCGACGGCTGCCCCGATGTGACCTGTTCCCTCCGGGTCTCGCCATGAGGCTGAGAGGGTCTAGAGCCGAGGTACTTTTGTGCCTCGGGGAGTGGTGACCCCGAGGTGCCGAAACTCACTGGGAGGATAGACTCACTGAGTTGAAGCACGGGCACCATAATCTCTTCACCTTGTGGCACTCACCTCTTGATTCCCGGCCTTCTGGCTAGGATCAGAGAAATTTTTATAGATCCGGCCGGATGTCCGGGCAGTATATCTGCACACATTCACTTATTTATTTCTTTTTTGTCTCACTGTGTCACTTTTTGCGTGTTGTGTGTTCACAGGATTGGTCAGGATGCGGTAGCCCTTCTGGGTGTCCCTCCTGGCGGTCTAGGGGAGGTGTGTGTGGCCATTAGGTTCCGCACCTCCCTGCAAACACCCCGGGTACTCCTGCTTTTGCAGGGTACCTACCGTAATCGGCTCTGCGGGCAGATACCTTGGCTAACGCCAAGGGGGATGCCGGGAGCATTTGTGGTCCCCTAGTAGCTTCGGCGAAAAGGGACATCGAACCTGGAACTTCGCAGGTACCTTTTGGTCCGGAGGCGAAGGGTAAGGTTTGTTGGGGGGCCTCTCTCCTATCGGAGAAGGGCTTGCGATAGACCGCATCCTTTGTGCACGTTTTTTTTAGTGTAACACGTTTGCACTTTTTCTTGCACTTTGGGTGAATCGAAAGCACGTTCCTCGGCTTTAAAAAAAAAAAAAAAAAAAAAAAAAAAAAAATCTGTTCTTATCAGTTTAATATCTGATACGTCCCCTATCTGGGGACCATATATTAAATGGATTTTTGAGAACGGGGGCCGATTTCGAAGCTTGCTTCCGTCGCCCTATGCATTGACCCGATATGGCAGTATCTTCGGGTACAGTGCACCACCCCCTTACAGGGTTAAAAAGAAAGATTCCTACTTTCATTGCTACCTGCTTGCTGGCTAGCCAGCTAGCCAGCCCTGTGGGCCTTGCTGCTGCTGCAGCCAAAAAACAAAAGGTGGTGCTGCTGCTGCTTCTGCTGCTTCTGCTTGTGTCTGGCCGCTGTTGGAGCGTCCAGGCACAGGACTTCTGCTGCTGCTGACTAAATGGCCTCCTTAATTGGATCATTTGAGTAGCCAGCACACCTGTGCAGGTAGGGCATGACATGATAGGCAGCTGCCTTGATAGCGGGTGGGTGCTGAATGTTCCTAATTGACAAAATAAGATTAATGCTTATGAAGAAATATAAAATCTCATCCCTTCCCCAATATCGCGCCACACCCCTACCCCTTAATTCCCTGGTTGAACTTGATGGACATATGTCTTTTTTCGACCGTACTAACTATGTAACTATGTAACATAACATGGGGGGGGGGGGGGTCTCCTGGCTGTTCACACAGGTGTGTCATTGCTGTACATTGACCATGCATTGCTTCTGTGGTATTGCAAAGGCAAAGACAAATGCTTCCAGCCATCCATTGCACTAATGGATTGGTCATCAGCTGGCTGTCTATGTCCCGCATCAATATAGACCAAAGTACAGAGGGTTAGGCTATGCTATTGTGCACCTACCTGATGCATCAGAAGGTGCGAGGCCCTTGCTAAATTCTGTGCACAGACTTTGAGATCTATACTTTAGACTGTATCTAAACCTGCTCCAACATGGACTGACATTCTGGCCTACTTTCAGCCGATGCGACTTGTCTGTCGCTGAACAGTCGCTTTTTATGTATTCAGCACCTATGTATAATGTTGTAAAAATGCTCTAGAAGCTAAAGTCGCAGAAATGTCACACATATTTGGCCTGCAACTTTCTGTGCGACAAATTCAGACAGGAAAAATCAGTATAAATCCTTAGAAAATTATCCCCCAGTGTCTCCATCTGCTGGCGGTATTGAATAAGCATTGCTGCACTGATGGGGTATGCATTAGACGAAAAAAAAGAAGAAAAAGAAGAATAATACGCCCAGAAAAGAGGCGAAAAGGAGAAAAACGTAAAAAAACGTGAAAAAAAAGTAAGAGGAAGAGAAGGGAAAAAAAGGTGGAAATGGGTTTAAAAGTGATTTCGGCGGAGAAATATATATATATATATATATATATATATATATATATATATACGCGCACACACACACATATATATAAACGTATTCTCCGTTGAGATATTGCAGCCGCTGCTGTGTCCAGGCCCAGGAGCCTTAGCACTGTGCTGTGATGTCACTCAATACCACTGACATCACTAGGTGTAAACAACATCTCTCCTTTGCTGTGTATGTGACTATGGAGCTGTTTGGTGATGTCGTCTATTATGGCCTTCATAGAAGCAACAGGAGATTGTTGCATCCATCTAGAACCCTCAGAACTACAGTGCTATGATGTCACTCACTTCCACAGGCCTTGCAGAGTGTAAACAACAACAACCCAGCTTTGTTGTGTATGTAACCATAGGGATTTGTGATGTCACCTAGAACCTTCACAGCAGCGACAGCTTTATGAGGAGCATCAGCACTGCTCTGCCTGAGCAGAACCATCACCGCCATAGGTTGTCAAATAACCCGGGTTTAACCCACACAGGTAAGTCCAATGGGGTGCAGGCATGTCCTCTATGCTTACAGCTTCCCGTGGGTGTTGGTTTGATACCGTTTGGGGACAGCCAAGGAGGCATCTGCAGGCAACAAAGGTAGGTGTGTGCTTGTGTGTGTGTTTCCTATGCAGATCCTAAGCCCAGTGTCACATGCAAGTAGGAGGAGTAAGAAGGGTTCCTGGCAAATCCGGGTTATGGATTGCATTTAAAAAGGCCCCGTGGGAGTGCAATGGGCCCCTGTCTTGCTGCTTAGCAATAATGGTATGGGTTTAGGTTCTGCTGTGTGTACTGGTGGTTGACTGCCCCCCAGCCCAGAGTGTGCATGGAAAATTGTCTGGCAGCCTCCCTGACAGCAAGCAGTGATAGTGCCCATGAAGGGCACCTTGTTGGGCCCGCCCCTTTCACGGTTATCGCTTCTCGGCCTTTTGGCTAAGATCAAGTGTAGTATCTGTTCTTATCAGTTTAATATCTGATACGTCCCCTATCTGGGGACCATATATTAAATGGATTTTTGAGAACGGGGGCCGATTTCGAAGCTTGCTTCCGTCGCCCTATGCATTGACCCGATATGGCAGTATCTTCGGGTACAGTGCACCACCCCCTTACAGGGTTAAAAAGAAAGATTCCTACTTTCATTGCTACCTGCTTGCTGGCTAGCCAGCTAGCCAGCCCTGTGGGCCTTGCTGCTGCTGCAGCCAAAAAACAAAAGGTGGTGCTGCTGCTGCTTCTGCTGCTTCTGCTTCTGCTTGTGTCTGGCCGCTGTTGGAGCGTCCAGGCACAGGACTTCTGCTGCTGCTGACTAAATGGCCTCCTTAATTGGATCATTTGAGTAGCCAGCACACCTGTGCAGGTAGGGCATGACATGATAGGCAGCTGCCTTGATAGCGGGTGGGTGCTGAATGTTCCTAATTGACAAAATAAGATTAATGCTTATGAAGAAATATAAAATCTCATCCCTTCCCCAATATCGCGCCACACCCCTACCCCTTAATTCCCTGGTTGAACTTGATGGACATATGTCTTTTTTCGACCGTACTAACTATGTAACTATGTAACATAACATGGGGGGGGGGGGGTCTCCTGGCTGTTCACACAGGTGTGTCATTGCTGTACATTGACCATGCATTGCTTCTGTGGTATTGCAAAGGCAAAGACAAATGCTTCCAGCCATCCATTGCACTAATGGATTGGTCATCAGCTGGCTGTCTATGTCCCGCATCAATATAGACCAAAGTACAGAGGGTTAGGCTATGCTATTGTGCACCTACCTGATGCATCAGAAGGTGCGAGGCCCTTGCTAAATTCTGTGCACAGACTTTGAGATCTATACTTTAGACTGTATCTAAACCTGCTCCAACATGGACTGACATTCTGGCCTACTTTCAGCCGATGCGACTTGTCTGTCGCTGAACAGTCGCTTTTTATGTATTCAGCACCTATGTATAATGTAAAAATGCTCTAGAAGCTAAAGTCGCAGAAATGTCACACATATTTGGCCTGCAACTTTCTGTGCGACAAATTCAGACAGGAAAAATCAGTATAAATCCTTAGAAAATTATCCCCCAGTGTCTCCATCTGCTGGCGGTATTGAATAAGCATTGCTGCACTGATGGGGTATGCATTAGACGAAAAAAAAGAAGAAAAAGAAGAATAATACGCCCAGAAAAGAGGCGAAAAGGAGAAAAACGTAAAAAAAACGTGAAAAAAAAGTAAGAGGAAGAGAAGGGAAAAAAAGGTGGAAATGGGTTTAAAAGTGATTTCGGCGGAGAAATATATATATATATATATATATATATATATATATATATATATATACGCGCACACACACACATATATATAAACGTATTCTCCGTTGAGATATTGCAGCCGCT
The DNA here is from genome assembly GCF_029499605.1 of Hyla sarda. Taxonomy (NCBI): domain Eukaryota; kingdom Metazoa; phylum Chordata; class Amphibia; order Anura; family Hylidae; genus Hyla; species Hyla sarda. Next base: position 26,275 of record NW_026609170.1, read on the forward strand.
GCTGTGTCCAGGCCCAGGAGCCTTAGCACTGTGCTGTGATGTCACTCAATACCACTGACATCACTAGGTGTAAACAACATCTCTCCTTTGCTGTGTATGTGACTATGGAGCTGTTTGGTGATGTCGTCTATTATGGCCTTCATAGAAGCAACAGGAGATTGTTGCATCCATCTAGAACCCTCAGAACTACAGTGCTATGATGTCACTCACTTCCACAGGCCTTGCAGAGTGTAAACAACAACAACCCAGCTTTGTTGTGTATGTAACCATAGGGATTTGTGATGTCACCTAGAACCTTCACAGCAGCGACAGCTTTATGAGGAGCATCAGCACTGCTCTGCCTGAGCAGAACCATCACCGCCATAGGTTGTCAAATAACCCGGGTTTAACCCACACAGGTAAGTCCAATGGGGTGCAGGCATGTCCTCTATGCTTACAGCTTCCCGTGGGTGTTGGTTTGATACCGTTTGGGGACAGCCAAGGAGGCATCTGCAGGCAACAAAGGTAGGTGTGTGCTTGTGTGTGTGTTTCCTATGCAGATCCTAAGCCCAGTGTCACATGCAAGTAGGAGGAGTAAGAAGGGTTCCTGGCAAATCCGGGTTATGGATTGCATTTAAAAAGGCCCCGTGGGAGTGCAATGGGCCCCTGTCTTGCTGCTTAGCAATAATGGTATGGGTTTAGGTTCTGCTGTGTGTACTGGTGGTTGACTGCCCCCCAGCCCAGAGTGTGCATGGAAAATTGTCTGGCAGCCTCCCTGACAGCAAGCAGTGATAGTGCCCATGAAGGGCACCTTGTTGGGCCCGCCCCTTTCACGGTTATCGCTTCTCGGCCTTTTGGCTAAGATCAAGTGTAGTATCTGTTCTTATCAGTTTAATATCTGATACGTCCCCTATCTGGGGACCATATATTAAATGGATTTTTGAGAACGGGGGCCGATTTCGAAGCTTGCTTCCGTCGCCCTATGCATTGACCCGATATGGCAGTATCTTCGGGTACAGTGCACCACCCCCTTACAGGGTTAAAAAGAAAGATTCCTACTTTCATTGCTACCTGCTTGCTGGCTAGCCAGCTAGCCAGCCCTGTGGGCCTTGCTGCTGCTGCAGCCAAAAAACAAAAGGTGGTGCTGCTGCTGCTTCTGCTGCTTCTGCTTCTGCTTGTGTCTGGCCGCTGTTGGAGCGTCCAGGCACAGGACTTCTGCTGCTGCTGACTAAATGGCCTCCTTAATTGGATCATTTGAGTAGCCAGCACACCTGTGCAGGTAGGGCATGACATGATAGGCAGCTGCCTTGATAGCGGGTGGGTGCTGAATGTTCCTAATTGACAAAATAAGATTAATGCTTATGAAGAAATATAAAATCTCATCCCTTCCCCAATATCGCGCCACACCCCTACCCCTTAATTCCCTGGTTGAACTTGATGGACATATGTCTTTTTTCGACCGTACTAACTATGTAACTATGTAACATAACATGGGGGGGGGGGGGGGTCTCCTGGCTGTTCACACAGGTGTGTCATTGCTGTACATTGACCATGCATTGCTTCTGTGGTATTGCAAAGGCAAAGACAAATGCTTCCAGCCATCCATTGCACTAATGGATTGGTCATCAGCTGGCTGTCTATGTCCCGCATCAATATAGACCAAAGTACAGAGGGTTAGGCTATGCTATTGTGCACCTACCTGATGCATCAGAAGGTGCGAGGCCCTTGCTAAATTCTGTGCACAGACTTTGAGATCTATACTTTAGACTGTATCTAAACCTGCTCCAACATGGACTGACATTCTGGCCTACTTTCAGCCGATGCGACTTGTCTGTCGCTGAACAGTCGCTTTTTATGTATTCAGCACCTATGTATAATGTTGTAAAAATGCTCTAGAAGCTAAAGTCGCAGAAATGTCACACATATTTGGCCTGCAACTTTCTGTGCGACAAATTCAGACAGGAAAAATCAGTATAAATCCTTAGAAAATTATCCCCCAGTGTCTCCATCTGCTGGCGGTATTGAATAAGCATTGCTGCACTGATGGGGTATGCATTAGACGAAAAAAAAGAAGAAAAAGAAGAATAATACGCCCAGAAAAGAGGCGAAAAGGAGAAAAACGTAAAAAAACGTGAAAAAAAAGTAAGAGGAAGAGAAGGGAAAAAAAGGTGGAAATGGGTTTAAAAGTGATTTCGGCGGAGAAATATATATATATATATATATATATATATATATATATATATACGCGCACACACACACATATATATAAACGTATTCTCCGTTGAGATATTGCAGCCGCTGCTGTGTCCAGGCCCAGGAGCCTTAGCACTGTGCTGTGATGTCACTCAATACCACTGACATCACTAGGTGTAAACAACATCTCTCCTTTGCTGTGTATGTGACTATGGAGCTGTTTGGTGATGTCGTCTATTATGGCCTTCATAGAAGCAACAGGAGATTGTTGCATCCATCTAGAACCCTCAGAACTACAGTGCTATGATGTCACTCACTTCCACAGGCCTTGCAGAGTGTAAACAACAACAACCCAGCTTTGTTGTGTATGTAACCATAGGGATTTGTGATGTCACCTAGAACCTTCACAGCAGCGACAGCTTTATGAGGAGCATCAGCACTGCTCTGCCTGAGCAGAACCATCACCGCCATAGGTTGTCAAATAACCCGGGTTTAACCCACACAGGTAAGTCCAATGGGGTGCAGGCATGTCCTCTATGCTTACAGCTTTCCGTGGGTGTTGGTTTGATACCGTTTGGGGACAGCCAAGGAGGCATCTGCAGGCAACAAAGGTAGGTGTGTGCTTGTGTGTGTGTTTCCTATGCAGATCCTAAGCCCAGTGTCACATGCAAGTAGGAGGAGTAAGAAGGGTTCCTGGCAAATCCGGGTTATGGATTGCATTTAAAAAGGCCCCGTGGGAGTGCAATGGGCCCCTGTCTTGCTGCTTAGCAATAATGGTATGGGTTTAGGTTCTGCTGTGTGTACTGGTGGTTGACTGCCCCCCAGCCCAGAGTGTGCATGGAAAATTGTCTGGCAGCCTCCCTGACAGCAAGCAGTGATAGTGCCCATGAAGGGCACCTTGTTGGGCCCGCCCCTTTCACGGTTATCGCTTCTCGGCCTTTTGGCTAAGATCAAGTGTAGTATCTGTTCTTATCAGTTTAATATCTGATACGTCCCCTATCTGGGGACCATATATTAAATGGATTTTTGAGAACGGGGGCCGATTTCGAAGCTTGCTTCCGTCGCCCTATGCATTGACCCGATATGGCAGTATCTTCGGGTACAGTGCACCACCCCCTTACAGGGTTAAAAAGAAAGATTCCTACTTTCATTGCTACCTGCTTGCTGGCTAGCCAGCTAGCCAGCCCTGTGGGCCTTGCTGCTGCTGCAGCCAAAAAACAAAAGGTGGTGCTGCTGCTGCTTCTGCTGCTTCTGCTTGTGTCTGGCCGCTGTTGGAGCGTCCAGGCACAGGACTTCTGCTGCTGCTGACTAAATGGCCTCCTTAATTGGATCATTTGAGTAGCCAGCACACCTGTGCAGGTAGGGCATGACATGATAGGCAGCTGCCTTGATAGCGGGTGGGTGCTGAATGTTCCTAATTGACAAAATAAGATTAATGCTTATGAAGAAATATAAAATCTCATCCCTTCCCCAATATCGCGCCACACCCCTACCCCTTAATTCCCTGGTTGAACTTGATGGACATATGTCTTTTTTCGACCGTACTAACTATGTAACTATGTAACATAACATGGGGGGGGGGGGGGGTCTCCTGGCTGTTCACACAGGTGTGTCATTGCTGTACATTGACCATGCATTGCTTCTGTGGTATTGCAAAGGCAAAGACAAATGCTTCCAGCCATCCATTGCACTAATGGATTGGTCATCAGCTGGCTGTCTATGTCCCGCATCAATATAGACCAAAGTACAGAGGGTTAGGCTATGCTATTGTGCACCTACCTGATGCATCAGAAGGTGCGAGGCCCTTGCTAAATTCTGTGCACAGACTTTGAGATCTATACTTTAGACTGTATCTAAACCTGCTCCAACATGGACTGACATTCTGGCCTACTTTCAGCCGATGCGACTTGTCTGTCGCTGAACAGTCGCTTTTTATGTATTCAGCACCTATGTATAATGTTGTAAAAATGCTCTAGAAGCTAAAGTCGCAGAAATGTCACACATATTTGGCCTGCAACTTTCTGTGCGACAAATTCAGACAGGAAAAATCAGTATAAATCCTTAGAAAATTATCCCCCAGTGTCTCCATCTGCTGGCGGTATTGAATAAGCATTGCTGCACTGATGGGGTATGCATTAGACGAAAAAAAAGAAGAAAAAGAAGAATAATACGCCCAGAAAAGAGGCGAAAAGGAGAAAAACGTAAAAAAACGTGAAAAAAAAGTAAGAGGAAGAGAAGGGAAAAAAAGGTGGAAATGGGTTTAAAAGTGATTTCGGCGGAGAAATATATATATATATATATATATATATATATATATATATATATATATATATACGCGCACACACACACATATATATAAACGTATTCTCCGTTGAGATATTGCAGCCGCTGCTGTGTCCAGGCCCAGGAGCCTTAGCACTGTGCTGTGATGTCACTCAATACCACTGACATCACTAGGTGTAAACAACATCTCTCCTTTGCTGTGTATGTGACTATGGAGCTGTTTGGTGATGTCGTCTATTATGGCCTTCATAGAAGCAACAGGAGATTGTTGCATCCATCTAGAACCCTCAGAACTACAGTGCTATGATGTCACTCACTTCCACAGGCCTTGCAGAGTGTAAACAACAACAACCCAGCTTTGTTGTGTATGTAACCATAGGGATTTGTGATGTCACCTAGAACCTTCACAGCAGCGACAGCTTTATGAGGAGCATCAGCACTGCTCTGCCTGAGCAGAACCATCACCGCCATAGGTTGTCAAATAACCCGGGTTTAACCCACACAGGTAAGTCCAATGGGGTGCAGGCATGTCCTCTATGCTTACAGCTTCCCGTGGGTGTTGGTTTGATACCGTTTGGGGACAGCCAAGGAGGCATCTGCAGGCAACAAAGGTAGGTGTGTGCTTGTGTGTGTGTTTCCTATGCAGATCCTAAGCCCAGTGTCACATGCAAGTAGGAGGAGTAAGAAGGGTTCCTGGCAAATCCGGGTTATGGATTGCATTTAAAAAGGCCCCGTGGGAGTGCAATGGGCCCCTGTCTTGCTGCTTAGCAATAATGGTATGGGTTTAGGTTCTGCTGTGTGTACTGGTGGTTGACTGCCCCCCAGCCCAGAGTGTGCATGGAAAATTGTCTGGCAGCCTCCCTGACAGCAAGCAGTGATAGTGCCCATGAAGGGCACCTTGTTGGGCCCGCCCCTTTCACGGTTATCGCTTCTCGGCCTTTTGGCTAAGATCAAGTGTAGTATCTGTTCTTATCAGTTTAATATCTGATACGTCCCCTATCTGGGGACCATATATTAAATGGATTTTTGAGAACGGGGGCCGATTTCGAAGCTTGCTTCCGTCGCCCTATGCATTGACCCGATATGGCAGTATCTTCGGGTACAGTGCACCACCCCCTTACATGGTTAAAAAGAAAGATTCCTACTTTCATTGCTACCTGCTTGCTGGCTAGCCAGCTAGCCAGCCCTGTGGGCCTTGCTGCTGCTGCAGCCAAAAAACAAAAGGTGGTGGTGCTGCTGCTTCTGCTGCTTCTGCTTCTGCTTGTGTCTGGCCGCTGTTGGAGCGTCCAGGCACAGGACTTCTGCTGCTGCTGACTAAATGGCCTCCTTAATTGGATCATTTGAGTAGCCAGCACACCTGTGCAGGTAGGGCATGACATGATAGGCAGCTGCCTTGATAGCGGGTGGGTGCTGAATGTTCCTAATTGACAAAATAAGATTAATGCTTATGAAGAAATATAAAATCTCATCCCTTCCCCAATATCGCGCCACACCCCTACCCCTTAATTCCCTGGTTGAACTTGATGGACATATGTCTTTTTTCGACCGTACTAACTATGTAACTATGTAACATAACATGGGGGGGGGGGGGGGGGGTCTCCTGGCTGTTCACACAGGTGTGTCATTGCTGTACATTGACCATGCATTGCTTCTGTGGTATTGCAAAGGCAAAGACAAATGCTTCCAGCCATCCATTGCACTAATGGATTGGTCATCAGCTGGCTGTCTATGTCCCGCATCAATATAGACCAAAGTACAGAGGGTTAGGCTATGCTATTGTGCACCTACCTGATGCATCAGAAGGTGCGAGGCCCTTGCTAAATTCTGTGCACAGACTTTGAGATCTATACTTTAGACTGTATCTAAACCTGCTCCAACATGGACTGACATTCTGGCCTACTTTCAGCCGATGCGACTTGTCTGTCGCTGAACAGTCGCTTTTTATGTATTCAGCACCTATGTATAATGTTGTAAAAATGCTCTAGAAGCTAAAGTCGCAGAAATGTCACACATATTTGGCCTGCAACTTTCTGTGCGACAAATTCAGACAGGAAAAATCAGTATAAATCCTTAGAAAATTATCCCCCAGTGTCTCCATCTGCTGGCGGTATTGAATAAGCATTGCTGCACTGATGGGGTATGCATTAGACGAAAAAAAAGAAGAAAAAGAAGAATAATACGCCCAGAAAAGAGGCGAAAAGGAGAAAAACGTAAAAAAACGTGAAAAAAAAGTAAGAGGAAGAGAAGGGAAAAAAAGGTGGAAATGGGTTTAAAAGTGATTTCGGCGGAGAAATATATATATATATATATATATATATATATATATATATATATATATATACACGCACACACACACATATATATAAACGTATTCTCCGTTGAGATATTGCAGCCGCTGCTGTGTCCAGGCCCAGGAGCCTTAGCACTGTGCTGTGATGTCACTCAATACCACTGACATCACTAGGTGTAAACAACATCTCTCCTTTGCTGTGTATGTGACTATGGAGCTGTTTGGTGATGTCGTCTATTATGGCCTTCATAGAAGCAACAGGAGATTGTTGCATCCATCTAGAACCCTCAGAACTACAGTGCTATGATGTCACTCACTTCCACAGGCCTTGCAGAGTGTAAACAACAACAACCCAGCTTTGTTGTGTATGTAACCATAGGGATTTGTGATGTCACCTAGAACCTTCACAGCAGCGACAGCTTTATGAGGAGCATCAGCACTGCTCTGCCTGAGCAGAACCATCACCGCCATAGGTTGTCAAATAACCCGGGTTTAACCCACACAGGTAAGTCCAATGGGGTGCAGGCATGTCCTCTATGCTTACAGCTTCCCGTGGGTGTTGGTTTGATACCGTTTGGGGACAGCCAAGGAGGCATCTGCAGGCAACAAAGGTAGGTGTGTGCTTGTGTGTGTGTTTCCTATGCAGATCCTAAGCCCAGTGTCACATGCAAGTAGGAGGAGTAAGAAGGGTTCCTGGCAAATCCGGGTTATGGATTGCATTTAAAAAGGCCCCGTGGGAGTGCAATGGGCCCCTGTCTTGCTGCTTAGCAATAATGGTATGGGTTTAGGTTCTGCTGTGTGTACTGGTGGTTGACTGCCCCCCAGCCCAGAGTGTGCATGGAAAATTGTCTGGCAGCCTCCCTGACAGCAAGCAGTGATAGTGCCCATGAAGGGCACCTTGTTGGGCCCGCCCCTTTCACGGTTATCGCTTCTCGGCCTTTTGGCTAAGATCAAGTGTAGTATCTGTTCTTATCAGTTTAATATCTGATACGTCCCCTATCTGGGGACCATATATTAAATGGATTTTTGAGAACGGGGGCCGATTTCGAAGCTTGCTTCCGTCGCCCTATGCATTGACCCGATATGGCAGTATCTTCGGGTACAGTGCACCACCCCCTTACAGGGTTAAAAAGAAAGATTCCTACTTTCATTGCTACCTGCTTGCTGGCTAGCCAGCTAGCCAGCCCTGTGGGCCTTGCTGCTGCTGCAGCCAAAAAACAAAAGGTGGTGCTGCTGCTGCTTCTGCTGCTTCTGCTTCTGCTTGTGTCTGGCCGCTGTTGGAGCATCCAGGCACAGGACTTCTGCTGCTGCTGACTAAATGGCCTCCTTAATTGGATCATTTGAGTAGCCAGCACACCTGTGCAGGTAGGGCATGACATGATAGGCAGCTGCCTTGATAGCGGGTGGGTGCTGAATGTTCCTAATTGACAAAATAAGATTAATGCTTATGAAGAAATATAAAATCTCATCCCTTCCCCAATATCGCGCCACACCCCTACCCCTTAATTCCCTGGTTGAACTTGATGGACATATGTCTTTTTTCGACCGTACTAACTATGTAACTATGTAACATAACATGGGGGGGGGGGGGGGGTCTCCTGGCTGTTCACACAGGTGTGTCATTGCTGTACATTGACCATGCATTGCTTCTGTGGTATTGCAAAGGCAAAGACAAATGCTTCCAGCCATCCATTGCACTAATGGATTGGTCATCAGCTGGCTGTCTATGTCCCGCATCAATATAGACCAAAGTACAGAGGGTTAGGCTATGCTATTGTGCACCTACCTGATGCATCAGAAGGTGCGAGGCCCTTGCTAAATTCTGTGCACAGACTTTGAGATCTATACTTTAGACTGTATCTAAACCTGCTCCAACATGGACTGACATTCTGGCCTACTTTCAGCCGATGCGACTTGTCTGTCGCTGAACAGTCGCTTTTTATGTATTCAGCACCTATGTATAATGTTGTAAAAATGCTCTAGAAGCTAAAGTCGCAGAAATGTCACACATATTTGGCCTGCAACTTTCTGTGCGACAAATTCAGACAGGAAAAATCAGTATAAATCCTTAGAAAATTATCCCCCAGTGTCTCCATCTGCTGGCGGTATTGAATAAGCATTGCTGCACTGATGGGGTATGCATTAGACGAAAAAAAAGAAGAAAAAGAAGAATAATACGCCCAGAAAAGAGGCGAAAAGGAGAAAAACGTAAAAAAACGTGAAAAAAAAGTAAGAGGAAGAGAAGGGAAAAAAAGGTGGAAATGGGTTTAAAAGTGATTTCGGCGGAGAAATATATATATATATATATATATATATATACGCGCACACACACACATATATAAACGTATTCTCCGTTGAGATATTGCAGCCGCTGCTGTGTCCAGGCCCAGGAGCCTTAGCACTGTGCTGTGATGTCACTCAATACCACTGACATCACTAGGTGTAAACAACATCTCTCCTTTGCTGTGTATGTGACTATGGAGCTGTTTGGTGATGTCGTCTATTATGGCCTTCATAGAAGCAACAGGAGATTGTTGCATCCATCTAGAACCCTCAGAACTACAGTGCTATGATGTCACTCACTTCCACAGGCCTTGCAGAGTGTAAACAACAACAACCCAGCTTTGTTGTGTATGTAACCATAGGGATTTGTGATGTCACCTAGAACCTTCACAGCAGCGACAGCTTTATGAGGAGCATCAGCACTGCTCTGCCTGAGCAGAACCATCACCGCCATAGGTTGTCAAATAACCCGGGTTTAACCCACACAGGTAAGTCCAATGGGGTGCAGGCATGTCCTCTATGCTTACAGCTTCCCGTGGGTGTTGGTTTGATACCGTTTGGGGACAGCCAAGGAGGCATCTGCAGGCAACAAAGGTAGGTGTGTGCTTGTGTGTGTGTTTCCTATGCAGATCCTAAGCCCAGTGTCACATGCAAGTAGGAGGAGTAAGAAGGGTTCCTGGCAAATCCGGGTTATGGATTGCATTTAAAAAGGCCCCGTGGGAGTGCAATGGGCCCCTGTCTTGCTGCTTAGCAATAATGGTATGGGTTTAGGTTCTGCTGTGTGTACTGGTGGTTGACTGCCCCCCAGCCCAGAGTGTGCATGGAAAATTGTCTGGCAGCCTCCCTGACAGCAAGCAGTGATAGTGCCCATGAAGGGCACCTTGTTGGGCCCGCCCCTTTCACGGTTATCGCTTCTCGGCCTTTTGGCTAAGATCAAGTGTAGTATCTGTTCTTATCAGTTTAATATCTGATACGTCCCCTATCTGGGGACCATATATTAAATGGATTTTTGAGAACGGGGGACGATTTCGAAGCTTGCTTCCGTCGCCCTATGCATTGACCCGATATGGCAGTATCTTCGGGTACAGTGCACCACCCCCTTACAGGGTTAAAAAGAAAGATTCCTACTTTCATTGCTACCTGCTTGCTGGCTAGCCAGCTAGCCAGCCCTGTGGGCCTTGCTGCTGCTGCAGCCAAAAAACAAAAGGTGGTGCTGCTGCTGCTTCTGCTGCTTCTGCTTCTGTTTGTGTCTGGCCGCTGTTGGAGCGTCCAGGCACAGGACTTCTGCTGCTGCTGACTAAATGGCCTCCTTAATTGGATCATTTGAGTAGCCAGCACACCTGTGCAGGTAGGGCATGACATGATAGGCAGCTGCCTTGATAGCGGGTGGGTGCTGAATGTTCCTAATTGACAAAATAAGATTAATGCTTATGAAGAAATATAAAATCTCATCCCTTCCCCAATATCGCGCCACACCCCTACCCCTTAATTCCCTGGTTGAACTTGATGGACATATGTCTTTTTTCGACCGTACTAACTATGTAACTATGTAACATAACATGGGGGGGGGGGGGGTCTCCTGGCTGTTCACACAGGTGTGTCATTGCTGTACATTGACCATGCATTGCTTCTGTGGTATTGCAAAGGCAAAGACAAATGCTTCCAGCCATCCATTGCACTAATGGATTGGTCATCAGCTGGCTGTCTATGTCCCGCATCAATATAGACCAAAGTACAGAGGGTTAGGCTATGCTATTGTGCACCTACCTGATGCATCAGAAGGTGCGAGGCCCTTGCTAAATTCTGTGCACAGACTTTGAGATCTATACTTTAGACTGTATCTAAACCTGCTCCAACATGGACTGACATTCTGGCCTACTTTCAGCCGATGCGACTTGTCTGTCGCTGAACAGTCGCTTTTTATGTATTCAGCACCTATGTATAATGTTGTAAAAATGCTCTAGAAGCTAAAGTCGCAGAAATGTCACACATATTTGGCCTGCAACTTTCTGTGCGACAAATTCAGACAGGAAAAATCAGTATAAATCCTTAGAAAATTATCCCCCAGTGTCTCCATCTGCTGGCGGTATTGAATAAGCATTGCTGCACTGATGGGGTATGCATTAGACGAAAAAAAAGAAGAAAAAGAAGAATAATACGCCCAGAAAAGAGGCGAAAAGGAGAAAAACGTAAAAAAACGTGAAAAAAAAGTAAGAGGAAGAGAAGGGAAAAAAAGGTGGAAATGGGTTTAAAAGTGATTTCGGCAGAGAAATATATATATATATATATATATATATATATATATATATATATATACGCGCACACACACACATATATATAAACGTATTCTCCGTTGAGATATTGCAGCCGCTGCTGTGTCCAGGCCCAGGAGCCTTAGCACTGTGCTGTGATGTCACTCAATACCACTGACATCACTAGGTGTAAACAACATCTCTCCTTTGCTGTGTATGTGACTATGGAGCTGTTTGGTGATGTCGTCTATTATGGCCTTCATAGAAGCAACAGGAGATTGTTGCATCCATCTAGAACCCTCAGAACTACAGTGCTATGATGTCACTCACTTCCACAGGCCTTGCAGAGTGTAAACAACAACAACCCAGCTTTGTTGTGTATGTAACCATAGGGATTTGTGATGTCACCTAGAACCTTCACAGCAGCGACAGCTTTATGAGGAGCATCAGCACTGCTCTGCCTGAGCAGAACCATCACCGCCATAGGTTGTCAAATAACCCGGGTTTAACCCACACAGGTAAGTCCAATGGGGTGCAGGCATGTCCTCTATGCTTACAGCTTCCCGTGGGTGTTGGTTTGATACCGTTTGGGGACAGCCAAGGAGGCATCTGCAGGCAACAAAGGTAGGTGTGTGCTTGTGTGTGTGTTTCCTATGCAGATCCTAAGCCCAGTGTCACATGCAAGTAGGAGGAGTAAGAAGGGTTCCTGGCAAATCCGGGTTATGGATTGCATTTAAAAAGGCCCCGTGGGAGTGCAATGGGCCCCTGTCTTGCTGCTTAGCAATAATGGTATGGGTTTAGGTTCTGCTGTGTGTACTGGTGGTTGACTGCCCCCCAGCCCAGAGTGTGCATGGAAAATTGTCTGGCAGCCTCCCTGACAGCAAGCAGTGATAGTGCCCATGAAGGGCACCTTGTTGGGCCCGCCCCTTTCACGGTTATCGCTTCTCGGCCTTTTGGCTAAGATCAAGTGTAGTATCTGTTCTTATCAGTTTAATATCTGATACGTCCCCTATCTGGGGACCATATATTAAATGGATTTTTGAGAACGGGGGCCGATTTCGAAGCTTGCTTCCGTCGCCCTATGCATTGACCCGATATGGCAGTATCTTCGGGTACAGTGCACCACCCCCTTACAGGGTTAAAAAGAAAGATTCCTACTTTCATTGCTACCTGCTTGCTGGCTAGCCAGCTAGCCAGCCCTGTGGGCCTTGCTGCTGCTGCAGCCAAAAAACAAAAGGTGGTGCTGCTGCTGCTTCTGCTGCTTCTGCTTCTGCTTGTGTCTGGCCGCTGTTGGAGCGTCCAGGCACAGGACTTCTGCTGCTGCTGACTAAATGGCCTCCTTAATTGGATCATTTGAGTAGCCAGCACACCTGTGCAGGTAGGGCATGACATGATAGGCAGCTGCCTTGATAGCGGGTGGGTGCTGAATGTTCCTAATTGACAAAATAAGATTAATGCTTATGAAGAAATATAAAATCTCATCCCTTCCCCAATATCGCGCCACACCCCTACCCCTTAATTCCCTGGTTGAACTTGATGGACATATGTCTTTTTTCGACCGTACTAACTATGTAACTATGTAACATAACATGGGGGGGGGGGTCTCCTGGCTG
>NW_026609171.1:0-39159 GCF_029499605.1 Hyla sarda
CCAGCAGATGGAGACACTGGGGGATAATTTTCTAAGGATTTATACTGATTTTTCCTGTCTGAATTTGTCGCACAGAAAGTTGCAGGCCAAATATGTGTGACATTTCTGCGACTTTAGCTTCTAGAGCATTTTTACAACATTATACATAGGTGCTGAATACATAAAAAGCGACTGTTCAGCGACAGACAAGTCGCATCGGCTGAAAGTAGGCCAGAATGTCAGTCCATGTTGGAGCAGGTTTAGATACAGTCTAAAGCATAGATCTCAAAGTCTGTGCACAGAATTTAGCAAGGGCCTCGCACCTTCTGATGCATCAGGTAGGTGCACAATAGCATAGCCTAACCCTCTGTACTTTGGTCTATATTGATGCGGGACATAGACAGCCAGCTGATGACCAATCCATTAGTGCAATGGATGGCTGGAAGCATTTGTCTTTGCCTTTGCAATACCACAGAAGCAATGCATGGTCAATGTACAGCAATGACACACCTGTGTGAACAGCCAGGAGACCCCCCCCCCCCCCATGTTATGTTACATAGTTACATAGTTAGTACGGTCGAAAAAAGACATATGTCCATCACGTTCAACCAGGGAATTAAGGGGTAGGGGTGTGGCGCGATATTGGGGAAGGGATGAGATTTTATATTTCTTCATAAGCATTAATCTTATTTTGTCAATTAGGAACATTCAGCACCCACCCGCTATCAAGGCAGCTGCCTATCATGTCATGCCCTACCTGCACAGGTGTGCTGGCTACTCAAATGATCCAATTAAGGAGGCCATTTAGTCAGCAGCAGCAGAAGTCCTGTGCCTGGACGCTCCAACAGGGGCCAGACACAAGCAGAAGCAGAAGCAGCAGAAGCAGCAGCAGCACCACCTTTTGTTTTTTGGCTGCAGCAGCAGCAAGGCCCACAGGGCTGGCTAGCTGGCTAGCCAGCAAGCAGGTAGCAATGAAAGTAGGAATCTTTCTTTTTAACCCTGTAAGGGGGTGGTGCACTGTACCCGAAGATACTGCCATATCGGGTCAATGCATAGGGCGACGGAAGCAAGCTTCGAAATCGGCCCCCGTTCTCAAAAATCCATTTAATATATGGTCCCCAGATAGGGGACGTATCAGATATTAAACTGATAAGAACAGATACTACACTTGATCTTAGCCAAAAGGCCGAGAAGCGATAACCGTGAAAGGGGCGGGCCCAACAAGGTCCCCTTCATGGGCACTATCACTGCTTGCTGTCAGGGAGGCTGCCAGACAATTTTCCATGCACACTCTGGGCTGGGGGGCAGTCAACCACCAGTACACACAGCAGAACCTAAACCCATACCATTATTGCTAAGCAGCAAGACAGGGGCCCATTGCACTCCCACGGGGCCTTTTTAAATGCAATCCATAACCCGGATTTGCCAGGAACCCTTCTTACTCCTCCTACTTGCATGTGACACTGGGCTTAGGATCTGCATAGGAAACACACACACAAGCACACACCTACCTTTGTTGCCTGCAGATGCCTCCTTGGCTGTCCCCAAACGGTATCAAACCAACACCCACGGGAAGCTGTAAGCATAGAGGACATGCCTGCACCCCATTGGACTTACCTGTGTGGGTTAAATCCGGGTTATTTGACAACCTATGGCGGTGATGGTTCTGCTCAGGCAGAGCAGTGCTGATGCTCCTCATAAAGCTGTCGCTGCTGTGAAGGTTCTAGGTGACATCACAAATCCCTTTGGTTACATACACAACAAAGCTGGGTTGTTGTTGTTTACACTCTGCAAGGCCTGTGGAAGTGAGTGACATCATAGCACTGTAGTTCTGAGGGTTCAAGATGGATGCAACAATCTCCTGTTGCTTCTATGAAGGCCGTAATAGACGACATCACCAAACAGCTCCATAGTCACATACACAGCAAAGGAGAGATGTTGTTTACACCTAGTGATGTCAGTGGTATTGAGTGACATCACAGCACAGTGCTAAGGCTCCTGGGCCTGGACACAGCAGCGGCTGCAATATCTCAACGGAGAATACGTTTATATCTATGTGTGTGTGTGCGCATATATATATATATATATATATATATATATATATATATATATATTTCTCCGCCGAAATCACTTTTAAACCCATTTCCACCTTTTTTTCCCTTCTCTTCCTCTTACTTTTTTTTCACGTTTTTTTACGTTTTTCTCCTTTTCGCCTCTTTTCTGGGCGTATTATTCTTCTTTTTCTTCTTTTTTTTCGTCTAATGCATACCCCATCAGTGCAGCAATGCTTATTCAATACCGCCAGCAGATGGAGACACTGGGGGATAATTTTCTAAGGATTTATACTGATTTTTCCTGTCTGAATTTGTCGCACAGAAAGTTGCAGGCCAAATATGTGTGACATTTCTGCGACTTTAGCTTCTAGAGCATTTTTACAACATTATACATAGGTGCTGAATACATAAAAAGCGACTGTTCAGCGACAGACAAGTCGCATCGGCTGAAAGTAGGCCAGAATGTCAGTCCATGTTGGAGCAGGTTTAGATACAGTCTAAAGCATAGATCTCAAAGTCTGTGCACAGAATTTAGCAAGGGCCTCGCACCTTCTGATGCATCAGGTAGGTGCACAATAGCATAGCCTAACCCTCTGTACTTTGGTCTATATTGATGCGGGACATAGACAGCCAGCTGATGACCAATCCATTAGTGCAATGGATGGCTGGAAGCATTTGTCTTTGCCTTTGCAATACCACAGAAGCAATGCATGGTCAATGTACAGCAATGACACACCTGTGTGAACAGCCAGGAGACCCCCCCCCCCCATGTTATGTTACATAGTTAGTACGGTCGAAAAAAGACATATGTCCATCACGTTCAACCAGGGAATTAAGGGGTAGGGGTGTGGCGCGATATTGGGGAAGGGATGAGATTTTATATTTCTTCATAAGCATTAATCTTATTTTGTCAATTAGGAACATTCAGCACCCACCCGCTATCAAGGCAGCTGCCTATCATGTCATGCCCTACCTGCACAGGTGTGCTGGCTACTCAAATGATCCAATTAAGGAGGCCATTTAGTCAGCAGCAGCAGAAGTCCTGTGCCTGGACGCTCCAACAGGGGCCAGACACAAGCAGAAGCAGAAGCAGCAGAAGCAGCAGCAGCACCACCTTTTGTTTTTTGGCTGCAGCAGCAGCAAGGCCCACAGGGCTGGCTAGCTGGCTAGCCAGCAAGCAGGTAGCAATGAAAGTAGGAATCTTTCTTTTTAACCCTGTAAGGGGGTGGTGCACTGTACCCGAAGATACTGCCATATCGGGTCAATGCATAGGGCGACGGAAGCAAGCTTCGAAATCGGCCCCCGTTCTCAAAAATCCATTTAATATATGGTCCCCAGATAGGGGACGTATCAGATATTAAACTGATAAGAACAGATACTACACTTGATCTTAGCCAAAAGGCCGAGAAGCGATAACCGTGAAAGGGGCGGGCCCAACAAGGTCCCCTTCATGGGCACTATCACTGCTTGCTGTCAGGGAGGCTGCCAGACAATTTTCCATGCACACTCTGGGCTGGGGGGCAGTCAACCACCAGTACACACAGCAGAACCTAAACCCATACCATTATTGCTAAGCAGCAAGACAGGGGCCCATTGCACTCCCACGGGGCCTTTTTAAATGCAATCCATAACCCGGATTTGCCAGGAACCCTTCTTACTCCTCCTACTTGCATGTGACACTGGGCTTAGGATCTGCATAGGAAACACACACACAAGCACACACCTACCTTTGTTGCCTGCAGATGCCTCCTTGGCTGTCCCCAAACGGTATCAAACCAACACCCACGGGAAGCTGTAAGCATAGAGGACATGCCTGCACCCCATTGGACTTACCTGTGTGGGTTAAATCCGGGTTATTTGACAACCTATGGCGGTGATGGTTCTGCTCAGGCAGAGCAGTGCTGATGCTCCTCATAAAGCTGTCGCTGCTGTGAAGGTTCTAGGTGACATCACAAATCCCTTTGGTTACATACACAACAAAGCTGGGTTGTTGTTGTTTACACTCTGCAAGGCCTGTGGAAGTGAGTGACATCATAGCACTGTAGTTCTGAGGGTTCAAGATGGATGCAACAATCTCCTGTTGCTTCTATGAAGGCCGTAATAGACGACATCACCAAACAGCTCCATAGTCACATACACAGCAAAGGAGAGATGTTGTTTACACCTAGTGATGTCAGTGGTATTGAGTGACATCACAGCACAGTGCTAAGGCTCCTGGGCCTGGACACAGCAGCGGCTGCAATATCTCAACGGAGAATACGTTTATATCTATGTGTGTGTGTGCGCATATATATATATATATATATATATATATATATATATATATATATATTTCTCCGCCGAAATCACTTTTAAACCCATTTCCACCTTTTTTTCCCTTCTCTTCCTCTTACTTTTTTTTCACGTTTTTTTACGTTTTTCTCCTTTTCGCCTCTTTTCTGGGCGTATTATTCTTCTTTTTCTTCTTTTTTTTCGTCTAATGCATACCCCATCAGTGCAGCAATGCTTATTCAATACCGCCAGCAGATGGAGACACTGGGGGATAATTTTCTAAGGATTTATACTGATTTTTCCTGTCTGAATTTGTCGCACAGAAAGTTGCAGGCCAAATATGTGTGACATTTCTGCGACTTTAGCTTCTAGAGCATTTTTACAACATTATACATAGGTGCTGAATACATAAAAAGCGACTGTTCAGCGACAGACAAGTCGCATCGGCTGAAAGTAGGCCAGAATGTCAGTCCATGTTGGAGCAGGTTTAGATACAGTCTAAAGCATAGATCTCAAAGTCTGTGCACAGAATTTAGCAAGGGCCTCGCACCTTCTGATGCATCAGGTAGGTGCACAATAGCATAGCCTAACCCTCTGTACTTTGGTCTATATTGATGCGGGACATAGACAGCCAGCTGATGACCAATCCATTAGTGCAATGGATGGCTGGAAGCATTTGTCTTTGCCTTTGCAATACCACAGAAGCAATGCATGGTCAATGTACAGCAATGACACACCTGTGTGAACAGCCAGGAGACCCCCCCCCCATGTTATGTTACATAGTTACATAGTTAGTACGGTCGAAAAAAGACATATGTCCATCACGTTCAACCAGGGAATTAAGGGGTAGGGGTGTGGCGCGATATTGGGGAAGGGATGAGATTTTATATTTCTTCATAAGCATTAATCTTATTTTGTCAATTAGGAACATTCAGCACCCACCCGCTATCAAGGCAGCTGCCTATCATGTCATGCCCTACCTGCACAGGTGTGCTGGCTACTCAAATGATCCAATTAAGGAGGCCATTTAGTCAGCAGCAGCAGAAGTCCTGTGCCTGGACGCTCCAACAGGGGCCAGACACAAGCAGAAGCAGAAGCAGCAGAAGCAGCAGCAGCACCACCTTTTGTTTTTTGGCTGCAGCAGCAGCAAGGCCCACAGGGCTGGCTAGCTGGCTAGCCAGCAAGCAGGTAGCAATGAAAGTAGGAATCTTTCTTTTTAACCCTGTAAGGGGGTGGTGCACTGTACCCGAAGATACTGCCATATCGGGTCAATGCATAGGGCGACGGAAGCAAGCTTCGAAATCGGCCCCCGTTCTCAAAAATCCATTTAATATATGGTCCCCAGATAGGGGACGTATCAGATATTAAACTGATAAGAACAGATACTACACTTGATCTTAGCCAAAAGGCCGAGAAGCGATAACCGTGAAAGGGGCGGGCCCAACAAGGTCCCCTTCATGGGCACTATCACTGCTTGCTGTCAGGGAGGCTGCCAGACAATTTTCCATGCACACTCTGGGCTGGGGGGCAGTCAACCACCAGTACACACAGCAGAACCTAAACCCATACCATTATTGCTAAGCAGCAAGACAGGGGCCCATTGCACTCCCACGGGGCCTTTTTAAATGCAATCCATAACCCGGATTTGCCAGGAACCCTTCTTACTCCTCCTACTTGCATGTGACACTGGGCTTAGGATCTGCATAGGAAACACACACACAAGCACACACCTACCTTTGTTGCCTGCAGATGCCTCCTTGGCTATCCCCAAACGGTATCAAACCAACACCCACGGGAAGCTGTAAGCATAGAGGACATGCCTGCACCCCATTGGACTTACCTGTGTGGGTTAAATCCGGGTTATTTGACAACCTATGGCGGTGATGGTTCTGCTCAGGCAGAGCAGTGCTGATGCTCCTCATAAAGCTGTCGCTGCTGTGAAGGTTCTAGGTGACATCACAAATCCCTTTGGTTACATACACAACAAAGCTGGGTTGTTGTTGTTTACACTCTGCAAGGCCTGTGGAAGTGAGTGACATCATAGCACTGTAGTTCTGAGGGTTCAAGATGGATGCAACAATCTCCTGTTGCTTCTATGAAGGCCGTAATAGACGACATCACCAAACAGCTCCATAGTCACATACACAGCAAAGGAGAGATGTTGTTTACACCTAGTGATGTCAGTGGTATTGAGTGACATCACAGCACAGTGCTAAGGCTCCTGGGCCTGGACACAGCAGCGGCTGCAATATCTCAACGGAGAATACGTTTATATCTATGTGTGTGTGTGCGCATATATATATATATATATATATATATATATATATATATATATATATATATTTCTCCGCCGAAATCACTTTTAAACCCATTTCCACCTTTTTTTCCCTTCTCTTCCTCTTACTTTTTTTTCACGTTTTTTTACGTTTTTCTCCTTTTCGCCTCTTTTCTGGGCGTATTATTCTTCTTTTTCTTCTTTTTTTTCGTCTAATGCATACCCCATCAGTGCAGCAATGCTTATTCAATACCGCCAGCAGATGGAGACACTGGGGGATAATTTTCTAAGGATTTATACTGATTTTTCCTGTCTGAATTTGTCGCACAGAAAGTTGCAGGCCAAATATGTGTGACATTTCTGCGACTTTAGCTTCTAGAGCATTTTTACAACATTATACATAGGTGCTGAATACATAAAAAGCGACTGTTCAGCGACAGACAAGTCGCATCGGCTGAAAGTAGGCCAGAATGTCAGTCCATGTTGGAGCAGGTTTAGATACAGTCTAAAGCATAGATCTCAAAGTCTGTGCACAGAATTTAGCAAGGGCCTCGCACCTTCTGATGCATCAGGTAGGTGCACAATAGCATAGCCTAACCCTCTGTACTTTGGTCTATATTGATGCGGGACATAGACAGCCAGCTGATGACCAATCCATTAGTGCAATGGATGGCTGGAAGCATTTGTCTTTGCCTTTGCAATACCACAGAAGCAATGCATGGTCAATGTACAGCAATGACACACCTGTGTGAACAGCCAGGAGACCCCCCCCCATGTTATGTTACATAGTTACATAGTTAGTACGGTCGAAAAAAGACATATGTCCATCACGTTCAACCAGGGAATTAAGGGGTAGGGGTGTGGCGCGATATTGGGGAAGGGATGAGATTTTATATTTCTTCATAAGCATTAATCTTATTTTGTCAATTAGGAACATTCAGCACCCACCCGCTATCAAGGCAGCTGCCTATCATGTCATGCCCTACCTGCACAGGTGTGCTGGCTACTCAAATGATCCAATTAAGGAGGCCATTTAGTCAGCAGCAGCAGAAGTCCTGTGCCTGGACGCTCCAACAGGGGCCAGACACAAGCAGAAGCAGAAGCAGCAGAAGCAGCAGCAGCACCACCTTTTGTTTTTTGGCTGCAGCAGCAGCAAGGCCCACAGGGCTGGCTAGCTGGCTAGCCAGCAAGCAGGTAGCAATGAAAGTAGGAATCTTTCTTTTTAACCCTGTAAGGGGGTGGTGCACTGTACCCGAAGATACTGCCATATCGGGTCAATGCATAGGGCGACGGAAGCAAGCTTCGAAATCGGCCCCCGTTCTCAAAAATCCATTTAATATATGGTCCCCAGATAGGGGACGTATCAGATATTAAACTGATAAGAACAGATACTACACTTGATCTTAGCCAAAAGGCCGAGAAGCGATAACCGTGAAAGGGGCGGGCCCAACAAGGTCCCCTTCATGGGCACTATCACTGCTTGCTGTCAGGGAGGCTGCCAGACAATTTTCCATGCACACTCTGGGCTGGGGGGCAGTCAACCACCAGTACACACAGCAGAACCTAAACCCATACCATTATTGCTAAGCAGCAAGACAGGGGCCCATTGCACTCCCACGGGGCCTTTTTAAATGCAATCCATAACCCGGATTTGCCAGGAACCCTTCTTACTCCTCCTACTTGCATGTGACACTGGGCTTAGGATCTGCATAGGAAACACACACACAAGCACACACCTACCTTTGTTGCCTGCAGATGCCTCCTTGGCTGTCCCCAAACGGTATCAAACCAACACCCACGGGAAGCTGTAAGCATAGAGGACATGCCTGCACCCCATTGGACTTACCTGTGTGGGTTAAATCCGGGTTATTTGACAACCTATGGCGGTGATGGTTCTGCTCAGGCAGAGCAGTGCTGATGCTCCTCATAAAGCTGTCGCTGCTGTGAAGGTTCTAGGTGACATCACAAATCCCTTTGGTTACATACACAACAAAGCTGGGTTGTTGTTGTTTACACTCTGCAAGGCCTGTGGAAGTGAGTGACATCATAGCACTGTAGTTCTGAGGGTTCAAGATGGATGCAACAATCTCCTGTTGCTTCTATGAAGGCCGTAATAGACGACATCACCAAACAGCTCCATAGTCACATACACAGCAAAGGAGAGATGTTGTTTACACCTAGTGATGTCAGTGGTATTGAGTGACATCACAGCACAGTGCTAAGGCTCCTGGGCCTGGACACAGCAGCGGCTGCAATATCTCAACGGAGAATACGTTTATATCTATGTGTGTGTGTGCGCATATATATATATATATATATATATATATATATATATATATTTCTCCGCCGAAATCACTTTTAAACCCATTTCCACCTTTTTTTCCCTTCTCTTCCTCTTACTTTTTTTTCACGTTTTTTTACGTTTTTCTCCTTTTCGCCTCTTTTCTGGGCGTATTATTCTTCTTTTTCTTCTTTTTTTTCGTCTAATGCATACCCCATCAGTGCAGCAATGCTTATTCAATACCGCCAGCAGATGGAGACACTGGGGGATAATTTTCTAAGGATTTATACTGATTTTTCCTGTCTGAATTTGTCGCACAGAAAGTTGCAGGCCAAATATGTGTGACATTTCTGCGACTTTAGCTTCTAGAGCATTTTTACAACATTATACATAGGTGCTGAATACATAAAAAGCGACTGTTCAGCGACAGACAAGTCGCATCGGCTGAAAGTAGGCCAGAATGTCAGTCCATGTTGGAGCAGGTTTAGATACAGTCTAAAGCATAGATCTCAAAGTCTGTGCACAGAATTTAGCAAGGGCCTCGCACCTTCTGATGCATCAGGTAGGTGCACAATAGCATAGCCTAACCCTCTGTACTTTGGTCTATATTGATGCGGGACATAGACAGCCAGCTGATGACCAATCCATTAGTGCAATGGATGGCTGGAAGCATTTGTCTTTGCCTTTGCAATACCACAGAAGCAATGCATGGTCAATGTACAGCAATGACACACCTGTGTGAACAGCCAGGAGACCCCCCCCCCCATGTTATGTTACATAGTTAGTACGGTCGAAAAAAGACATATGTCCATCACGTTCAACCAGGGAATTAAGGGGTAGGGGTGTGGCGCGATATTGGGGAAGGGATGAGATTTTATATTTCTTCATAAGCATTAATCTTATTTTGTCAATTAGGAACATTCAGCACCCACCCGCTATCAAGGCAGCTGCCTATCATGTCATGCCCTACCTGCACAGGTGTGCTGGCTACTCAAATGATCCAATTAAGGAGGCCATTTAGTCAGCAGCAGCAGAAGTCCTGTGCCTGGACGCTCCAACAGGGGCCAGACACAAGCAGAAGCAGAAGCAGCAGAAGCAGCAGCAGCACCACCTTTTGTTTTTTGGCTGCAGCAGCAGCAAGGCCCACAGGGCTGGCTAGCTGGCTAGCCAGCAAGCAGGTAGCAATGAAAGTAGGAATCTTTCTTTTTAACCCTGTAAGGGGGTGGTGCACTGTACCCGAAGATACTGCCATATCGGGTCAATGCATAGGGCGACGGAAGCAAGCTTCGAAATCGGCCCCCGTTCTCAAAAATCCATTTAATATATGGTCCCCAGATAGGGGACGTATCAGATATTAAACTGATAAGAACAGATACTACACTTGATCTTAGCCAAAAGGCCGAGAAGCGATAACCGTGAAAGGGGCGGGCCCAACAAGGTCCCCTTCATGGGCACTATCACTGCTTGCTGTCAGGGAGGCTGCCAGACAATTTTCCATGCACACTCTGGGCTGGGGGGCAGTCAACCACCAGTACACACAGCAGAACCTAAACCCATACCATTATTGCTAAGCAGCAAGACAGGGGCCCATTGCACTCCCACGGGGCCTTTTTAAATGCAATCCATAACCCGGATTTGCCAGGAACCCTTCTTACTCCTCCTACTTGCATGTGACACTGGGCTTAGGATCTGCATAGGAAACACACACACAAGCACACACCTACCTTTGTTGCCTGCAGATGCCTCCTTGGCTGTCCCCAAACGGTATCAAACCAACACCCACGGGAAGCTGTAAGCATAGAGGACATGCCTGCACCCCATTGGACTTACCTGTGTGGGTTAAATCCGGGTTATTTGACAACCTATGGCGGTGATGGTTCTGCTCAGGCAGAGCAGTGCTGATGCTCCTCATAAAGCTGTCGCTGCTGTGAAGGTTCTAGGTGACATCACAAATCCCTTTGGTTACATACACAACAAAGCTGGGTTGTTGTTGTTTACACTCTGCAAGGCCTGTGGAAGTGAGTGACATCATAGCACTGTAGTTCTGAGGGTTCAAGATGGATGCAACAATCTCCTGTTGCTTCTATGAAGGCCGTAATAGACGACATCACCAAACAGCTCCATAGTCACATACACAGCAAAGGAGAGATGTTGTTTACACCTAGTGATGTCAGTGGTATTGAGTGACATCACAGCACAGTGCTAAGGCTCCTGGGCCTGGACACAGCAGCGGCTGCAATATCTCAACGGAGAATACGTTTATATCTATGTGTGTGTGTGCGCATATATATATATATATATATATATATATATATATATATATATATATTCTCCGCCGAAATCACTTTTAAACCCATTTCCACCTTTTTTTCCCTTCTCTTCCTCTTACTTTTTTTTCACGTTTTTTTACGTTTTTCTCCTTTTCGCCTCTTTTCTGGGCGTATTATTCTTCTTTTTCTTCTTTTTTTTCGTCTAATGCATACCCCATCAGTGCAGCAATGCTTATTCAATACCGCCAGCAGATGGAGACACTGGGGGATAATTTTCTAAGGATTTATACTGATTTTTCCTGTCTGAATTTGTCGCACAGAAAGTTGCAGGCCAAATATGTGTGACATTTCTGCGACTTTAGCTTCTAGAGCATTTTTACAACATTATACATAGGTGCTGAATACATAAAAAGCGACTGTTCAGCGACAGACAAGTCGCATCGGCTGAAAGTAGGCCAGAATGTCAGTCCATGTTGGAGCAGGTTTAGATACAGTCTAAAGCATAGATCTCAAAGTCTGTGCACAGAATTTAGCAAGGGCCTCGCACCTTCTGATGCATCAGGTAGGTGCACAATAGCATAGCCTAACCCTCTGTACTTTGGTCTATATTGATGCGGGACATAGACAGCCAGCTGATGACCAATCCATTAGTGCAATGGATGGCTGGAAGCATTTGTCTTTGCCTTTGCAATACCACAGAAGCAATGCATGGTCAATGTACAGCAATGACACACCTGTGTGAACAGCCAGGAGACCCCCCCCCCATGTTATGTTACATAGTTACATAGTTAGTACGGTCGAAAAAAGACATATGTCCATCACGTTCAACCAGGGAATTAAGGGGTAGGGGTGTGGCGCGATATTGGGGAAGGGATGAGATTTTATATTTCTTCATAAGCATTAATCTTATTTTGTCAATTAGGAACATTCAGCACCCACCCGCTATCAAGGCAGCTGCCTATCATGTCATGCCCTACCTGCACAGGTGTGCTGGCTACTCAAATGATCCAATTAAGGAGGCCATTTAGTCAGCAGCAGCAGAAGTCCTGTGCCTGGACGCTCCAACAGGGGCCAGACACAAGCAGAAGCAGAAGCAGCAGAAGCAGCAGCAGCACCACCTTTTGTTTTTTGGCTGCAGCAGCAGCAAGGCCCACAGGGCTGGCTAGCTGGCTAGCCAGCAAGCAGGTAGCAATGAAAGTAGGAATCTTTCTTTTTAACCCTGTAAGGGGGTGGTGCACTGTACCCGAAGATACTGCCATATCGGGTCAATGCATAGGGCGACGGAAGCAAGCTTCGAAATCGGCCCCCGTTCTCAAAAATCCATTTAATATATGGTCCCCAGATAGGGGACGTATCAGATATTAAACTGATAAGAACAGATACTACACTTGATCTTAGCCAAAAGGCCGAGAAGCGATAACCGTGAAAGGGGCGGGCCCAACAAGGTCCCCTTCATGGGCACTATCACTGCTTGCTGTCAGGGAGGCTGCCAGACAATTTTCCATGCACACTCTGGGCTGGGGGGCAGTCAACCACCAGTACACACAGCAGAACCTAAACCCATACCATTATTGCTAAGCAGCAAGACAGGGGCCCATTGCACTCCCACGGGGCCTTTTTAAATGCAATCCATAACCCGGATTTGCCAGGAACCCTTCTTACTCCTCCTACTTGCATGTGACACTGGGCTTAGGATCTGCATAGGAAACACACACACAAGCACACACCTACCTTTGTTGCCTGCAGATGCCTCCTTGGCTATCCCCAAACGGTATCAAACCAACACCCACGGGAAGCTGTAAGCATAGAGGACATGCCTGCACCCCATTGGACTTACCTGTGTGGGTTAAATCCGGGTTATTTGACAACCTATGGCGGTGATGGTTCTGCTCAGGCAGAGCAGTGCTGATGCTCCTCATAAAGCTGTCGCTGCTGTGAAGGTTCTAGGTGACATCACAAATCCCTTTGGTTACATACACAACAAAGCTGGGTTGTTGTTGTTTACACTCTGCAAGGCCTGTGGAAGTGAGTGACATCATAGCACTGTAGTTCTGAGGGTTCAAGATGGATGCAACAATCTCCTGTTGCTTCTATGAAGGCCGTAATAGACGACATCACCAAACAGCTCCATAGTCACATACACAGCAAAGGAGAGATGTTGTTTACACCTAGTGATGTCAGTGGTATTGAGTGACATCACAGCACAGTGCTAAGGCTCCTGGGCCTGGACACAGCAGCGGCTGCAATATCTCAACGGAGAATACGTTTATATCTATGTGTGTGTGTGCGCATATATATATATATATATATATATATATATATATATATATATATATATTTCTCCGCCGAAATCACTTTTAAACCCATTTCCACCTTTTTTTCCCTTCTCTTCCTCTTACTTTTTTTTCACGTTTTTTTACGTTTTTCTCCTTTTCGCCTCTTTTCTGGGCGTATTATTCTTCTTTTTCTTCTTTTTTTTCGTCTAATGCATACCCCATCAGTGCAGCAATGCTTATTCAATACCGCCAGCAGATGGAGACACTGGGGGATAATTTTCTAAGGATTTATACTGATTTTTCCTGTCTGAATTTGTCGCACAGAAAGTTGCAGGCCAAATATGTGTGACATTTCTGCGACTTTAGCTTCTAGAGCATTTTTACAACATTATACATAGGTGCTGAATACATAAAAAGCGACTGTTCAGCGACAGACAAGTCGCATCGGCTGAAAGTAGGCCAGAATGTCAGTCCATGTTGGAGCAGGTTTAGATACAGTCTAAAGCATAGATCTCAAAGTCTGTGCACAGAATTTAGCAAGGGCCTCGCACCTTCTGATGCATCAGGTAGGTGCACAATAGCATAGCCTAACCCTCTGTACTTTGGTCTATATTGATGCGGGACATAGACAGCCAGCTGATGACCAATCCATTAGTGCAATGGATGGCTGGAAGCATTTGTCTTTGCCTTTGCAATACCACAGAAGCAATGCATGGTCAATGTACAGCAATGACACACCTGTGTGAACAGCCAGGAGACCCCCCCCCATGTTATGTTACATAGTTACATAGTTAGTACGGTCGAAAAAAGACATATGTCCATCACGTTCAACCAGGGAATTAAGGGGTAGGGGTGTGGCGCGATATTGGGGAAGGGATGAGATTTTATATTTCTTCATAAGCATTAATCTTATTTTGTCAATTAGGAACATTCAGCACCCACCCGCTATCAAGGCAGCTGCCTATCATGTCATGCCCTACCTGCACAGGTGTGCTGGCTACTCAAATGATCCAATTAAGGAGGCCATTTAGTCAGCAGCAGCAGAAGTCCTGTGCCTGGACGCTCCAACAGGGGCCAGACACAAGCAGAAGCAGAAGCAGCAGAAGCAGCAGCAGCACCACCTTTTGTTTTTTGGCTGCAGCAGCAGCAAGGCCCACAGGGCTGGCTAGCTGGCTAGCCAGCAAGCAGGTAGCAATGAAAGTAGGAATCTTTCTTTTTAACCCTGTAAGGGGGTGGTGCACTGTACCCGAAGATACTGCCATATCGGGTCAATGCATAGGGCGACGGAAGCAAGCTTCGAAATCGGCCCCCGTTCTCAAAAATCCATTTAATATATGGTCCCCAGATAGGGGACGTATCAGATATTAAACTGATAAGAACAGATACTACACTTGATCTTAGCCAAAAGGCCGAGAAGCGATAACCGTGAAAGGGGCGGGCCCAACAAGGTCCCCTTCATGGGCACTATCACTGCTTGCTGTCAGGGAGGCTGCCAGACAATTTTCCATGCACACTCTGGGCTGGGGGGCAGTCAACCACCAGTACACACAGCAGAACCTAAACCCATACCATTATTGCTAAGCAGCAAGACAGGGGCCCATTGCACTCCCACGGGGCCTTTTTAAATGCAATCCATAACCCGGATTTGCCAGGAACCCTTCTTACTCCTCCTACTTGCATGTGACACTGGGCTTAGGATCTGCATAGGAAACACACACACAAGCACACACCTACCTTTGTTGCCTGCAGATGCCTCCTTGGCTGTCCCCAAACGGTATCAAACCAACACCCACGGGAAGCTGTAAGCATAGAGGACATGCCTGCACCCCATTGGACTTACCTGTGTGGGTTAAATCCGGGTTATTTGACAACCTATGGCGGTGATGGTTCTGCTCAGGCAGAGCAGTGCTGATGCTCCTCATAAAGCTGTCGCTGCTGTGAAGGTTCTAGGTGACATCACAAATCCCTTTGGTTACATACACAACAAAGCTGGGTTGTTGTTGTTTACACTCTGCAAGGCCTGTGGAAGTGAGTGACATCATAGCACTGTAGTTCTGAGGGTTCAAGATGGATGCAACAATCTCCTGTTGCTTCTATGAAGGCCGTAATAGACGACATCACCAAACAGCTCCATAGTCACATACACAGCAAAGGAGAGATGTTGTTTACACCTAGTGATGTCAGTGGTATTGAGTGACATCACAGCACAGTGCTAAGGCTCCTGGGCCTGGACACAGCAGCGGCTGCAATATCTCAACGGAGAATACGTTTATATCTATGTGTGTGTGTGCGCATATATATATATATATATATATATATATATATATATATATATATATATTTCTCCGCCGAAATCACTTTTAAACCCATTTCCACCTTTTTTTCCCTTCTCTTCCTCTTACTTTTTTTTCACGTTTTTTTACGTTTTTCTCCTTTTCGCCTCTTTTCTGGGCGTATTATTCTTCTTTTTCTTCTTTTTTTTCGTCTAATGCATACCCCATCAGTGCAGCAATGCTTATTCAATACCGCCAGCAGATGGAGACACTGGGGGATAATTTTCTAAGGATTTATACTGATTTTTCCTGTCTGAATTTGTCGCACAGAAAGTTGCAGGCCAAATATGTGTGACATTTCTGCGACTTTAGCTTCTAGAGCATTTTTACAACATTATACATAGGTGCTGAATACATAAAAAGCGACTGTTCAGCGACAGACAAGTCGCATCGGCTGAAAGTAGGCCAGAATGTCAGTCCATGTTGGAGCAGGTTTAGATACAGTCTAAAGCATAGATCTCAAAGTCTGTGCACAGAATTTAGCAAGGGCCTCGCACCTTCTGATGCATCAGGTAGGTGCACAATAGCATAGCCTAACCCTCTGTACTTTGGTCTATATTGATGCGGGACATAGACAGCCAGCTGATGACCAATCCATTAGTGCAATGGATGGCTGGAAGCATTTGTCTTTGCCTTTGCAATACCACAGAAGCAATGCATGGTCAATGTACAGCAATGACACACCTGTGTGAACAGCCAGGAGACCCCCCCCCATGTTATGTTACATAGTTACATAGTTAGTACGGTCGAAAAAAGACATATGTCCATCACGTTCAACCAGGGAATTAAGGGGTAGGGGTGTGGCGCGATATTGGGGAAGGGATGAGATTTTATATTTCTTCATAAGCATTAATCTTATTTTGTCAATTAGGAACATTCAGCACCCACCCGCTATCAAGGCAGCTGCCTATCATGTCATGCCCTACCTGCACAGGTGTGCTGGCTACTCAAATGATCCAATTAAGGAGGCCATTTAGTCAGCAGCAGCAGAAGTCCTGTGCCTGGACGCTCCAACAGGGGCCAGACACAAGCAGAAGCAGAAGCAGCAGAAGCAGCAGCAGCACCACCTTTTGTTTTTTGGCTGCAGCAGCAGCAAGGCCCACAGGGCTGGCTAGCTGGCTAGCCAGCAAGCAGGTAGCAATGAAAGTAGGAATCTTTCTTTTTAACCCTGTAAGGGGGTGGTGCACTGTACCCGAAGATACTGCCATATCGGGTCAATGCATAGGGCGACGGAAGCAAGCTTCGAAATCGGCCCCCGTTCTCAAAAATCCATTTAATATATGGTCCCCAGATAGGGGACGTATCAGATATTAAACTGATAAGAACAGATACTACACTTGATCTTAGCCAAAAGGCCGAGAAGCGATAACCGTGAAAGGGGCGGGCCCAACAAGGTCCCCTTCATGGGCACTATCACTGCTTGCTGTCAGGGAGGCTGCCAGACAATTTTCCATGCACACTCTGGGCTGGGGGGCAGTCAACCACCAGTACACACAGCAGAACCTAAACCCATACCATTATTGCTAAGCAGCAAGACAGGGGCCCATTGCACTCCCACGGGGCCTTTTTAAATGCAATCCATAACCCGGATTTGCCAGGAACCCTTCTTACTCCTCCTACTTGCATGTGACACTGGGCTTAGGATCTGCATAGGAAACACACACACAAGCACACACCTACCTTTGTTGCCTGCAGATGCCTCCTTGGCTGTCCCCAAACGGTATCAAACCAACACCCACGGGAAGCTGTAAGCATAGAGGACATGCCTGCACCCCATTGGACTTACCTGTGTGGGTTAAATCCGGGTTATTTGACAACCTATGGCGGTGATGGTTCTGCTCAGGCAGAGCAGTGCTGATGCTCCTCATAAAGCTGTCGCTGCTGTGAAGGTTCTAGGTGACATCACAAATCCCTTTGGTTACATACACAACAAAGCTGGGTTGTTGTTGTTTACACTCTGCAAGGCCTGTGGAAGTGAGTGACATCATAGCACTGTAGTTCTGAGGGTTCAAGATGGATGCAACAATCTCCTGTTGCTTCTATGAAGGCCGTAATAGACGACATCACCAAACAGCTCCATAGTCACATACACAGCAAAGGAGAGATGTTGTTTACACCTAGTGATGTCAGTGGTATTGAGTGACATCACAGCACAGTGCTAAGGCTCCTGGGCCTGGACACAGCAGCGGCTGCAATATCTCAACGGAGAATACGTTTATATCTATGTGTGTGTGTGCGCATATATATATATATATATATATATATATATATATATATATATATATTTCTCCGCCGAAATCACTTTTAAACCCATTTCCACCTTTTTTTCCCTTCTCTTCCTCTTACTTTTTTTTCACGTTTTTTTACGTTTTTCTCCTTTTCGCCTCTTTTCTGGGCGTATTATTCTTCTTTTTCTTCTTTTTTTTCGTCTAATGCATACCCCATCAGTGCAGCAATGCTTATTCAATACCGCCAGCAGATGGAGACACTGGGGGATAATTTTCTAAGGATTTATACTGATTTTTCCTGTCTGAATTTGTCGCACAGAAAGTTGCAGGCCAAATATGTGTGACATTTCTGCGACTTTAGCTTCTAGAGCATTTTTACAACATTATACATAGGTGCTGAATACATAAAAAGCGACTGTTCAGCGACAGACAAGTCGCATCGGCTGAAAGTAGGCCAGAATGTCAGTCCATGTTGGAGCAGGTTTAGATACAGTCTAAAGCATAGATCTCAAAGTCTGTGCACAGAATTTAGCAAGGGCCTCGCACCTTCTGATGCCTCAGGTAGGTGCACAATAGCATAGCCTAACCCTCTGTACTTTGGTCTATATTGATGCGGGACATAGACAGCCAGCTGATGACCAATCCATTAGTGCAATGGATGGCTGGAAGCATTTGTCTTTGCCTTTGCAATACCACAGAAGCAATGCATGGTCAATGTACAGCAATGACACACCTGTGTGAACAGCCAGGAGACCCCCCCCCATGTTATGTTACATAGTTACATAGTTAGTACGGTCGAAAAAAGACATATGTCCATCACGTTCAACCAGGGAATTAAGGGGTAGGGGTGTGGCGCGATATTGGGGAAGGGATGAGATTTTATATTTCTTCATAAGCATTAATCTTATTTTGTCAATTAGGAACATTCAGCACCCACCCGCTATCAAGGCAGCTGCCTATCATGTCATGCCCTACCTGCACAGGTGTGCTGGCTACTCAAATGATCCAATTAAGGAGGCCATTTAGTCAGCAGCAGCAGAAGTCCTGTGCCTGGACGCTCCAACAGGGGCCAGACACAAGCAGAAGCAGAAGCAGCAGAAGCAGCAGCAGCACCACCTTTTGTTTTTTGGCTGCAGCAGCAGCAAGGCCCACAGGGCTGGCTAGCTGGCTAGCCAGCAAGCAGGTAGCAATGAAAGTAGGAATCTTTCTTTTTAACCCTGTAAGGGGGTGGTGCACTGTACCCGAAGATACTGCCATATCGGGTCAATGCATAGGGCGACGGAAGCAAGCTTCGAAATCGGCCCCCGTTCTCAAAAATCCATTTAATATATGGTCCCCAGATAGGGGACGTATCAGATATTAAACTGATAAGAACAGATACTACACTTGATCTTAGCCAAAAGGCCGAGAAGCGATAACCGTGAAAGGGGCGGGCCCAACAAGGTCCCCTTCATGGGCACTATCACTGCTTGCTGTCAGGGAGGCTGCCAGACAATTTTCCATGCACACTCTGGGCTGGGGGGCAGTCAACCACCAGTACACACAGCAGAACCTAAACCCATACCATTATTGCTAAGCAGCAAGACAGGGGCCCATTGCACTCCCACGGGGCCTTTTTAAATGCAATCCATAACCCGGATTTGCCAGGAACCCTTCTTACTCCTCCTACTTGCATGTGACACTGGGCTTAGGATCTGCATAGGAAACACACACACAAGCACACACCTACCTTTGTTGCCTGCAGATGCCTCCTTGGCTGTCCCCAAACGGTATCAAACCAACACCCACGGGAAGCTGTAAGCATAGAGGACATGCCTGCACCCCATTGGACTTACCTGTGTGGGTTAAATCCGGGTTATTTGACAACCTATGGCGGTGATGGTTCTGCTCAGGCAGAGCAGTGCTGATGCTCCTCATAAAGCTGTCGCTGCTGTGAAGGTTCTAGGTGACATCACAAATCCCTTTGGTTACATACACAACAAAGCTGGGTTGTTGTTGTTTACACTCTGCAAGGCCTGTGGAAGTGAGTGACATCATAGCACTGTAGTTCTGAGGGTTCAAGATGGATGCAACAATCTCCTGTTGCTTCTATGAAGGCCGTAATAGACGACATCACCAAACAGCTCCATAGTCACATACACAGCAAAGGAGAGATGTTGTTTACACCTAGTGATGTCAGTGGTATTGAGTGACATCACAGCACAGTGCTAAGGCTCCTGGGCCTGGACACAGCAGCGGCTGCAATATCTCAACGGAGAATACGTTTATATCTATGTGTGTGTGTGCGCATATATATATATATATATATATATATATATATATATATATATATATATATTTCTCCGCCGAAATCACTTTTAAACCCATTTCCACCTTTTTTTCCCTTCTCTTCCTCTTACTTTTTTTTCACGTTTTTTTACGTTTTTCTCCTTTTCGCCTCTTTTCTGGGCGTATTATTCTTCTTTTTCTTCTTTTTTTTCGTCTAATGCATACCCCATCAGTGCAGCAATGCTTATTCAATACCGCCAGCAGATGGAGACACTGGGGGATAATTTTCTAAGGATTTATACTGATTTTTCCTGTCTGAATTTGTCGCACAGAAAGTTGCAGGCCAAATATGTGTGACATTTCTGCGACTTTAGCTTCTAGAGCATTTTTACAACATTATACATAGGTGCTGAATACATAAAAAGCGACTGTTCAGCGACAGACAAGTCGCATCGGCTGAAAGTAGGCCAGAATGTCAGTCCATGTTGGAGCAGGTTTAGATACAGTCTAAAGCATAGATCTCAAAGTCTGTGCACAGAATTTAGCAAGGGCCTCACACCTTCTGATGCATCAGGTAGGTGCACAATAGCATAGCCTAACCCTCTGTACTTTGGTCTATATTGATGCGGGACATAGACAGCCAGCTGATGACCAATCCATTAGTGCAATGGATGGCTGGAAGCATTTGTCTTTGCCTTTGCAATACCACAGAAGCAATGCATGGTCAATGTACAGCAATGACACACCTGTGTGAACAGCCAGGAGACCCCCCCCCCCCATGTTATGTTACATAGTTACATAGTTAGTACGGTCGAAAAAAGACATATGTCCATCACGTTCAACCAGGGAATTAAGGGGTAGGGGTGTGGCGCGATATTGGGGAAGGGATGAGATTTTATATTTCTTCATAAGCATTAATCTTATTTTGTCAATTAGGAACATTCAGCACCCACCCGCTATCAAGGCAGCTGCCTATCATGTCATGCCCTACCTGCACAGGTGTGCTGGCTACTCAAATGATCCAATTAAGGAGGCCATTTAGTCAGCAGCAGCAGAAGTCCTGTGCCTGGACGCTCCAACAGGGGCCAGACACAAGCAGAAGCAGAAGCAGCAGAAGCAGCAGCAGCACCACCTTTTGTTTTTTGGCTGCAGCAGCAGCAAGGCCCACAGGGCTGGCTAGCTGGCTAGCCAGCAAGCAGGTAGCAATGAAAGTAGGAATCTTTCTTTTTAACCCTGTAAGGGGGTGGTGCACTGTACCCGAAGATACTGCCATATCGGGTCAATGCATAGGGCGACGGAAGCAAGCTTCGAAATCGGCCCCCGTTCTCAAAAATCCATTTAATATATGGTCCCCAGATAGGGGACGTATCAGATATTAAACTGATAAGAACAGATTTTTTTTTTTATTAGCCCTCAGAACTCACTCAGAGTTCCAAGATCTTATTTGGAACTCAATTTTGTGTTCATCATCAGGTAACATGTTTTTATTTCTTTTCTTAAACACTAATGAAACAAAATAGAACATTTAAAAACAAAATAAGAAACAACATAAAATAGCAAAACCAAACATTACTTTCTAATTAAGCAAAACCAAATTAGAAGGTCATCCCCTTCCTCCATGCAAACACCATTAGAAAGTCTATCAGTCCTCGACTGATATTGCCATTTGCTATATCTTTCTTAACTTGAGACGCTAACCAGCCTGGAATTTTATACGTTTCAACAAAACGGTTCATGTCTGCCTTGAAAGAAAAATAGACTTTATCCCGAGCTTCTTCCTCCCGGTTCTTCAAGCCTATCTTTAGATCCATCATATCTTTGTCAAACGTTTTTCTTTCTGCTTCCGACAAATTTTCCAACAAACCACCAAGCACACCAAAATACTGCACTGGCACATACACTTCCTCCTCTCTCTTCTTCTTCTGCTCTGTAGGTCTTCTAGTTGGAACCTGCTCCACTTCTGGTTCTTTCACTTCAGCTGGTTCCTCTCTGCTTCTTTTTACAGCTTCCTTTTTCTCTGAATTTTTCTCAGACTTTTTCTTAGGACACGAGCCAAGCAGATGGCCCTCCTCACCACACAGATGGCATTTCCTTTTCTTTTGACAATTTTCCACGTCGTGACCCTCCTCTTGACACTTGAAACACCACAAAAACGTGCAATCCTCCTTTCTGTGACCGTACTGTTTACATTTGCGGCAAAAATCTTGCATGCCAGAAAAATACAGATCCCCGTTCACAGAACCAATTTTAAACCGTCCTGGGGGGATCACTAACTTGCCATCTGCCATTTTAAATTTCACATGGAACCTCCACTTGGTGGTCCATAGTCCATATTGATTAAATACCTTTCCTTTAGGCAGAACACTGTCACAGAATCGAGACAAAAAGGTAACGATATCCTCCTCCGAAGTATATGGGCTATACATCCTTATAGTCACCAATCGTTCTCTACGTGGGAAATGTGGAACTATCTCCACCCCTTCCAAAACCGGACATACCTTCTTTTGCTGCAATATGTTCCAAAATGACTCATAGTCCTCTTCAGAAGCCAGCACCACGTCGTAGTATCCACTTCTGGGAAACTCAAGCATGGATAGGATTTGCTCCCTCTTGACTTCCAGCAACTTAAACAGCACTTCTTCCACGACAAAGACAAGGCCTCTTTCCTTCTTCCGGACATCGAGCAGGGAAATACGAACTCCATTCCGAAGTCTCGCAAAAGGCGGCACGCCTTCCGAAGAAAAACCGCAATCTTCCTCCATGTCCATGATGTCCAGACACCTCCCCCACCGAAGTAGGTAGGTGGGGATCGCCTCCCGTTGTCTGGGGACTAAGCCGGCTCCCTGATAGCAGCAGGGGGGTGAAGTCCCTCCGTTAAGAAGGACGATCCCCCCAGGCAAAGGAGCCGGGTACCCCAGACACCCTCTGGCCAGACCAAGTGAGCAGAACTACACTTGATCTTAGCCAAAAGGCCGAGAAGCGATAACCGTGAAAGGGGCGGGCCCAACAAGGTCCCCTTCATGGGCACTATCACTGCTTGCTGTCAGGGAGGCTGCCAGACAATTTTCCATGCACACTCTGGGCTGGGGGGCAGTCAACCACCAGTACACACAGCAGAACCTAAACCCATACCATTATTGCTAAGCAGCAAGACAGGGGCCCATTGCACTCCCACGGGGCCTTTTTAAATGCAATCCATAACCCGGATTTGCCAGGAACCCTTCTTACTCCTCCTACTTGCATGTGACACTGGGCTTAGGATCTGCATAGGAAACACACACACAAGCACACACCTACCTTTGTTGCCTGCAGATGCCTCCTTGGCTGTCCCCAAACGGTATCAAACCAACACCCACGGGAAGCTGTAAGCATAGAGGACATGCCTGCACCCCATTGGACTTACCTGTGTGGGTTAAATCCGGGTTATTTGACAACCTATGGCGGTGATGGTTCTGCTCAGGCAGAGCAGTGCTGATGCTCCTCATAAAGCTGTCGCTGCTGTGAAGGTTCTAGGTGACATCACAAATCCCTTTGGTTACATACACAACAAAGCTGGGTTGTTGTTGTTTACACTCTGCAAGGCCTGTGGAAGTGAGTGACATCATAGCACTGTAGTTCTGAGGGTTCAAGATGGATGCAACAATCTCCTGTTGCTTCTATGAAGGCCGTAATAGACGACATCACCAAACAGCTCCATAGTCACATACACAGCAAAGGAGAGATGTTGTTTACACCTAGTGATGTCAGTGGTATTGAGTGACATCACAGCACAGTGCTAAGGCTCCTGGGCCTGGACACAGCAGCGGCTGCAATATCTCAACGGAGAATACGTTTATATCTATGTGTGTGTGTGCGCATATATATATATATATATATATATATATATATATATTTCTCCGCCGAAATCACTTTTAAACCCATTTCCACCTTTTTTTCCCTTCTCTTCCTCTTACTTTTTTTTCACGTTTTTTTACGTTTTTCTCCTTTTCGCCTCTTTTCTGGGCGTATTATTCTTCTTTTTCTTCTTTTTTTTCGTCTAATGCATACCCCATCAGTGCAGCAATGCTTATTCAATACCGCCAGCAGATGGAGACACTGGGGGATAATTTTCTAAGGATTTATACTGATTTTTCCTGTCTGAATTTGTCGCACAGAAAGTTGCAGGCCAAATATGTGTGACATTTCTGCGACTTTAGCTTCTAGAGCATTTTTACAACATTATACATAGGTGCTGAATACATAAAAAGCGACTGTTCAGCGACAGACAAGTCGCATCGGCTGAAAGTAGGCCAGAATGTCAGTCCATGTTGGAGCAGGTTTAGATACAGTCTAAAGCATAGATCTCAAAGTCTGTGCACAGAATTTAGCAAGGGCCTCGCACCTTCTGATGCATCAGGTAGGTGCACAATAGCATAGCCTAACCCTCTGTACTTTGGTCTATATTGATGCGGGACATAGACAGCCAGCTGATGACCAATCCATTAGTGCAATGGATGGCTGGAAGCATTTGTCTTTGCCTTTGCAATACCACAGAAGCAATGCATGGTCAATGTACAGCAATGACACACCTGTGTGAACAGCCAGGAGACCCCCCCCCATGTTATGTTACATAGTTACATAGTTAGTACGGTCGAAAAAAGACATATGTCCATCACGTTCAACCAGGGAATTAAGGGGTAGGGGTGTGGCGCGATATTGGGGAAGGGATGAGATTTTATATTTCTTCATAAGCATTAATCTTATTTTGTCAATTAGGAACATTCAGCACCCACCCGCTATCAAGGCAGCTGCCTATCATGTCATGCCCTACCTGCACAGGTGTGCTGGCTACTCAAATGATCCAATTAAGGAGGCCATTTAGTCAGCAGCAGCAGAAGTCCTGTGCCTGGACGCTCCAACAGGGGCCAGACACAAGCAGAAGCAGAAGCAGCAGAAGCAGCAGCAGCACCACCTTTTGTTTTTTGGCTGCAGCAGCAGCAAGGCCCACAGGGCTGGCTAGCTGGCTAGCCAGCAAGCAGGTAGCAATGAAAGTAGGAATCTTTCTTTTTAACCCTGTAAGGGGGTGGTGCACTGTACCCGAAGATACTGCCATATCGGGTCAATGCATAGGGCGACGGAAGCAAGCTTCGAAATCGGCCCCCGTTCTCAAAAATCCATTTAATATATGGTCCCCAGATAGGGGACGTATCAGATATTAAACTGATAAGAACAGATACTACACTTGATCTTAGCCAAAAGGCCGAGAAGCGATAACCGTGAAAGGGGCGGGCCCAACAAGGTCCCCTTCATGGGCACTATCACTGCTTGCTGTCAGGGAGGCTGCCAGACAATTTTCCATGCACACTCTGGGCTGGGGGGCAGTCAACCACCAGTACACACAGCAGAACCTAAACCCATACCATTATTGCTAAGCAGCAAGACAGGGGCCCATTGCACTCCCACGGGGCCTTTTTAAATGCAATCCATAACCCGGATTTGCCAGGAACCCTTCTTACTCCTCCTACTTGCATGTGACACTGGGCTTAGGATCTGCATAGGAAACACACACACAAGCACACACCTACCTTTGTTGCCTGCAGATGCCTCCTTGGCTGTCCCCAAACGGTATCAAACCAACACCCACGGGAAGCTGTAAGCATAGAGGACATGCCTGCACCCCATTGGACTTACCTGTGTGGGTTAAATCCGGGTTATTTGACAACCTATGGCGGTGATGGTTCTGCTCAGGCAGAGCAGTGCTGATGCTCCTCATAAAGCTGTCGCTGCTGTGAAGGTTCTAGGTGACATCACAAATCCCTTTGGTTACATACACAACAAAGCTGGGTTGTTGTTGTTTACACTCTGCAAGGCCTGTGGAAGTGAGTGACATCATAGCACTGTAGTTCTGAGGGTTCAAGATGGATGCAACAATCTCCTGTTGCTTCTATGAAGGCCGTAATAGACGACATCACCAAACAGCTCCATAGTCACATACACAGCAAAGGAGAGATGTTGTTTACACCTAGTGATGTCAGTGGTATTGAGTGACATCACAGCACAGTGCTAAGGCTCCTGGGCCTGGACACAGCAGCGGCTGCAATATCTCAACGGAGAATACGTTTATATCTATGTGTGTGTGTGCGCATATATATATATATATATATATATATATATATATATATATATATATATATATATTTCTCCGCCGAAATCACTTTTAAACCCATTTCCACCTTTTTTTCCCTTCTCTTCCTCTTACTTTTTTTTCACGTTTTTTTACGTTTTTCTCCTTTTCGCCTCTTTTCTGGGCGTATTATTCTTCTTTTTCTTCTTTTTTTTCGTCTAATGCATACCCCATCAGTGCAGCAATGCTTATTCAATACCGCCAGCAGATGGAGACACTGGGGGATAATTTTCTAAGGATTTATACTGATTTTTCCTGTCTGAATTTGTCGCACAGAAAGTTGCAGGCCAAATATGTGTGACATTTCTGCGACTTTAGCTTCTAGAGCATTTTTACAACATTATACATAGGTGCTGAATACATAAAAAGCGACTGTTCAGCGACAGACAAGTCGCATCGGCTGAAAGTAGGCCAGAATGTCAGTCCATGTTGGAGCAGGTTTAGATACAGTCTAAAGCATAGATCTCAAAGTCTGTGCACAGAATTTAGCAAGGGCCTCGCACCTTCTGATGCATCAGGTAGGTGCACAATAGCATAGCCTAACCCTCTGTACTTTGGTCTATATTGATGCGGGACATAGACAGCCAGCTGATGACCAATCCATTAGTGCAATGGATGGCTGGAAGCATTTGTCTTTGCCTTTGCAATACCACAGAAGCAATGCATGGTCAATGTACAGCAATGACACACCTGTGTGAACAGCCAGGAGACCCCCCCCCATGTTATGTTACATAGTTACATAGTTAGTACGGTCGAAAAAAGACATATGTCCATCACGTTCAACCAGGGAATTAAGGGGTAGGGGTGTGGCGCGATATTGGGGAAGGGATGAGATTTTATATTTCTTCATAAGCATTAATCTTATTTTGTCAATTAGGAACATTCAGCACCCACCCGCTATCAAGGCAGCTGCCTATCATGTCATGCCCTACCTGCACAGGTGTGCTGGCTACTCAAATGATCCAATTAAGGAGGCCATTTAGTCAGCAGCAGCAGAAGTCCTGTGCCTGGACGCTCCAACAGGGGCCAGACACAAGCAGAAGCAGAAGCAGCAGAAGCAGCAGCAGCACCACCTTTTGTTTTTTGGCTGCAGCAGCAGCAAGGCCCACAGGGCTGGCTAGCTGGCTAGCCAGCAAGCAGGTAGCAATGAAAGTAGGAATCTTTCTTTTTAACCCTGTAAGGGGGTGGTGCACTGTACCCGAAGATACTGCCATATCGGGTCAATGCATAGGGCGACGGAAGCAAGCTTCGAAATCGGCCCCCGTTCTCAAAAATCCATTTAATATATGGTCCCCAGATAGGGGACGTATCAGATATTAAACTGATAAGAACAGATACTACACTTGATCTTAGCCAAAAGGCCGAGAAGCGATAACCGTGAAAGGGGCGGGCCCAACAAGGTCCCCTTCATGGGCACTATCACTGCTTGCTGTCAGGGAGGCTGCCAGACAATTTTCCATGCACACTCTGGGCTGGGGGGCAGTCAACCACCAGTACACACAGCAGAACCTAAACCCATACCATTATTGCTAAGCAGCAAGACAGGGGCCCATTGCACTCCCACGGGGCCTTTTTAAATGCAATCCATAACCCGGATTTGCCAGGAACCCTTCTTACTCCTCCTACTTGCATGTGACACTGGGCTTAGGATCTGCATAGGAAACACACACACAAGCACACACCTACCTTTGTTGCCTGCAGATGCCTCCTTGGCTGTCCCCAAACGGTATCAAACCAACACCCACGGGAAGCTGTAAGCATAGAGGACATGCCTGCACCCCATTGGACTTACCTGTGTGGGTTAAATCCGGGTTATTTGACAACCTATGGCGGTGATGGTTCTGCTCAGGCAGAGCAGTGCTGATGCTCCTCATAAAGCTGTCGCTGCTGTGAAGGTTCTAGGTGACATCACAAATCCCTTTGGTTACATACACAACAAAGCTGGGTTGTTGTTGTTTACACTCTGCAAGGCCTGTGGAAGTGAGTGACATCATAGCACTGTAGTTCTGAGGGTTCAAGATGGATGCAACAATCTCCTGTTGCTTCTATGAAGGCCGTAATAGACGACATCACCAAACAGCTCCATAGTCACATACACAGCAAAGGAGAGATGTTGTTTACACCTAGTGATGTCAGTGGTATTGAGTGACATCACAGCACAGTGCTAAGGCTCCTGGGCCTGGACACAGCAGCGGCTGCAATATCTCAACGGAGAATACGTTTATATCTATGTGTGTGTGTGCGCATATATATATATATATATATATATATATATATATATATATATATATTTCTCCGCCGAAATCACTTTTAAACCCATTTCCACCTTTTTTTCCCTTCTCTTCCTCTTACTTTTTTTTCACGTTTTTTTACGTTTTTCTCCTTTTCGCCTCTTTTCTGGGCGTATTATTCTTCTTTTTCTTCTTTTTTTTCGTCTAATGCATACCCCATCAGTGCAGCAATGCTTATTCAATACCGCCAGCAGATGGAGACACTGGGGGATAATTTTCTAAGGATTTATACTGATTTTTCCTGTCTGAATTTGTCGCACAGAAAGTTGCAGGCCAAATATGTGTGACATTTCTGCGACTTTAGCTTCTAGAGCATTTTTACAACATTATACATAGGTGCTGAATACATAAAAAGCGACTGTTCAGCGACAGACAAGTCGCATCGGCTGAAAGTAGGCCAGAATGTCAGTCCATGTTGGAGCAGGTTTAGATACAGTCTAAAGCATAGATCTCAAAGTCTGTGCACAGAATTTAGCAAGGGCCTCGCACCTTCTGATGCATCAGGTAGGTGCACAATAGCATAGCCTAACCCTCTGTACTTTGGTCTATATTGATGCGGGACATAGACAGCCAGCTGATGACCAATCCATTAGTGCAATGGATGGCTGGAAGCATTTGTCTTTGCCTTTGCAATACCACAGAAGCAATGCATGGTCAATGTACAGCAATGACACACCTGTGTGAACAGCCAGGAGACCCCCCCCCATGTTATGTTACATAGTTACATAGTTAGTACGGTCGAAAAAAGACATATGTCCATCACGTTCAACCAGGGAATTAAGGGGTAGGGGTGTGGCGCGATATTGGGGAAGGGATGAGATTTTATATTTCTTCATAAGCATTAATCTTATTTTGTCAATTAGGAACATTCAGCACCCACCCGCTATCAAGGCAGCTGCCTATCATGTCATGCCCTACCTGCACAGGTGTGCTGGCTACTCAAATGATCCAATTAAGGAGGCCATTTAGTCAGCAGCAGCAGAAGTCCTGTGCCTGGACGCTCCAACAGGGGCCAGACACAAGCAGAAGCAGAAGCAGCAGAAGCAGCAGCAGCACCACCTTTTGTTTTTTGGCTGCAGCAGCAGCAAGGCCCACAGGGCTGGCTAGCTGGCTAGCCAGCAAGCAGGTAGCAATGAAAGTAGGAATCTTTCTTTTTAACCCTGTAAGGGGGTGGTGCACTGTACCCGAAGATACTGCCATATCGGGTCAATGCATAGGGCGACGGAAGCAAGCTTCGAAATCGGCCCCCGTTCTCAAAAATCCATTTAATATATGGTCCCCAGATAGGGGACGTATCAGATATTAAACTGATAAGAACAGATACTACACTTGATCTTAGCCAAAAGGCCGAGAAGCGATAACCGTGAAAGGGGCGGGCCCAACAAGGTCCCCTTCATGGGCACTATCACTGCTTGCTGTCAGGGAGGCTGCCAGACAATTTTCCATGCACACTCTGGGCTGGGGGGCAGTCAACCACCAGTACACACAGCAGAACCTATAAACCCATACCATTATTGCTAAGCAGCAAGACAGGGGCCCATTGCACTCCCACGGGGCCTTTTTAAATGCAATCCATAACCCGGATTTGCCAGGAACCCTTCTTACTCCTCCTACTTGCATGTGACACTGGGCTTAGGATCTGCATAGGAAACACACACACAAGCACACACCTACCTTTGTTGCCTGCAGATGCCTCCTTGGCTGTCCCCAAACGGTATCAAACCAACACCCACGGGAAGCTGTAAGCATAGAGGACATGCCTGCACCCCATTGGACTTACCTGTGTGGGTTAAATCCGGGTTATTTGACAACCTATGGCGGTGATGGTTCTGCTCAGGCAGAGCAGTGCTGATGCTCCTCATAAAGCTGTCGCTGCTGTGAAGGTTCTAGGTGACATCACAAATCCCTTTGGTTACATACACAACAAAGCTGGGTTGTTGTTGTTTACACTCTGCAAGGCCTGTGGAAGTGAGTGACATCATAGCACTGTAGTTCTGAGGGTTCAAGATGGATGCAACAATCTCCTGTTGCTTCTATGAAGGCCGTAATAGACGACATCACCAAACAGCTCCATAGTCACATACACAGCAAAGGAGAGATGTTGTTTACACCTAGTGATGTCAGTGGTATTGAGTGACATCACAGCACAGTGCTAAGGCTCCTGGGCCTGGACACAGCAGCGGCTGCAATATCTCAACGGAGAATACGTTTATATCTATGTGTGTGTGTGCGCATATATATATATATATATATATATATATATATATATATATATATATTTCTCCGCCGAAATCACTTTTAAACCCATTTCCACCTTTTTTTCCCTTCTCTTCCTCTTACTTTTTTTTCACGTTTTTTTACGTTTTTCTCCTTTTCGCCTCTTTTCTGGGCGTATTATTCTTCTTTTTCTTCTTTTTTTTCGTCTAATGCATACCCCATCAGTGCAGCAATGCTTATTCAATACCGCCAGCAGATGGAGACACTGGGGGATAATTTTCTAAGGATTTATACTGATTTTTCCTGTCTGAATTTGTCGCACAGAAAGTTGCAGGCCAAATATGTGTGACATTTCTGCGACTTTAGCTTCTAGAGCATTTTTACAACATTATACATAGGTGCTGAATACATAAAAAG
Organism: Hyla sarda; assembly: GCF_029499605.1. NCBI lineage: Eukaryota > Metazoa > Chordata > Amphibia > Anura > Hylidae > Hyla > Hyla sarda. Next base: position 31,324 of record NW_026609171.1, read on the forward strand.
CGACTGTTCAGCGACAGACAAGTCGCATCGGCTGAAAGTAGGCCAGAATGTCAGTCCATGTTGGAGCAGGTTTAGATACAGTCTAAAGCATAGATCTCAAAGTCTGTGCACAGAATTTAGCAAGGGCCTCGCACCTTCTGATGCATCAGGTAGGTGCACAATAGCATAGCCTAACCCTCTGTACTTTGGTCTATATTGATGCGGGACATAGACAGCCAGCTGATGACCAATCCATTAGTGCAATGGATGGCTGGAAGCATTTGTCTTTGCCTTTGCAATACCACAGAAGCAATGCATGGTCAATGTACAGCAATGACACACCTGTGTGAACAGCCAGGAGACCCCCCCCCATGTTGTTACATAGTTACATAGTTAGTACGGTCGAAAAAAGACATATGTCCATCACGTTCAACCAGGGAATTAAGGGGTAGGGGTGTGGCGCGATATTGGGGAAGGGATGAGAGAAGGGATGAGATTTTATATTTCTTCATAAGCATTAATCTTATTTTGTCAATTAGGAACATTCAGCACCCACCCGCTATCAAGGCAGCTGCCTATCATGTCATGCCCTACCTGCACAGGTGTGCTGGCTACTCAAATGATCCAATTAAGGAGGCCATTTAGTCAGCAGCAGCAGAAGTCCTGTGCCTGGACGCTCCAACAGGGGCCAGACACAAGCAGAAGCAGAAGCAGCAGAAGCAGCAGCAGCACCACCTTTTGTTTTTTGGCTGCAGCAGCAGCAAGGCCCACAGGGCTGGCTAGCTGGCTAGCCAGCAAGCAGGTAGCAATGAAAGTAGGAATCTTTCTTTTTAACCCTGTAAGGGGGTGGTGCACTGTACCCGAAGATACTGCCATATCGGGTCAATGCATAGGGCGACGGAAGCAAGCTTCGAAATCGGCCCCCGTTCTCAAAAATCCATTTAATATATGGTCCCCAGATAGGGGACGTATCAGATATTAAACTGATAAGAACAGATACTACACTTGATCTTAGCCAAAAGGCCGAGAAGCGATAACCGTGAAAGGGGCGGGCCCAACAAGGTCCCCTTCATGGGCACTATCACTGCTTGCTGTCAGGGAGGCTGCCAGACAATTTTCCATGCACACTCTGGGCTGGGGGGCAGTCAACCACCAGTACACACAGCAGAACCTAAACCCATACCATTATTGCTAAGCAGCAAGACAGGGGCCCATTGCACTCCCACGGGGCCTTTTTAAATGCAATCCATAACCCGGATTTGCCAGGAACCCTTCTTACTCCTCCTACTTGCATGTGACACTGGGCTTAGGATCTGCATAGGAAACACACACACAAGCACACACCTACCTTTGTTGCCTGCAGATGCCTCCTTGGCTGTCCCCAAACGGTATCAAACCAACACCCACGGGAAGCTGTAAGCATAGAGGACATGCCTGCACCCCATTGGACTTACCTGTGTGGGTTAAATCCGGGTTATTTGACAACCTATGGCGGTGATGGTTCTGCTCAGGCAGAGCAGTGCTGATGCTCCTCATAAAGCTGTCGCTGCTGTGAAGGTTCTAGGTGACATCACAAATCCCTTTGGTTACATACACAACAAAGCTGGGTTGTTGTTGTTTACACTCTGCAAGGCCTGTGGAAGTGAGTGACATCATAGCACTGTAGTTCTGAGGGTTCAAGATGGATGCAACAATCTCCTGTTGCTTCTATGAAGGCCGTAATAGACAACATCACCAAACAGCTCCATAGTCACATACACAGCAAAGGAGAGATGTTGTTTACACCTAGTGATGTCAGTGGTATTGAGTGACATCACAGCACAGTGCTAAGGCTCCTGGGCCTGGACACAGCAGCGGCTGCAATATCTCAACGGAGAATACGTTTATATCTATGTGTGTGTGTGCGCATATATATATATATATATATATATATATATATATATATATATATATATATATATTTCTCCGCCGAAATCACTTTTAAACCCATTTCCACCTTTTTTTCCCTTCTCTTCCTCTTACTTTTTTTTCACGTTTTTTTACGTTTTTCTCCTTTTCGCCTCTTTTCTGGGCGTATTATTCTTCTTTTTCTTCTTTTTTTTCGTCTAATGCATACCCCATCAGTGCAGCAATGCTTATTCAATTCCGCCAGCAGATGGAGACACTGGGGGATAATTTTCTAAGGATTTATACTGATTTTTCCTGTCTGAATTTGTCGCACAGAAAGTTGCAGGCCAAATATGTGTGACATTTCTGCGACTTTAGCTTCTAGAGCATTTTTACAACATTATACATAGGTGCTGAATACATAAAAAGCGACTGTTCAGCGACAGACAAGTCGCATCGGCTGAAAGTAGGCCAGAATGTCAGTCCATGTTGGAGCAGGTTTAGATACAGTCTAAAGCATAGATCTCAAAGTCTGTGCACAGAATTTAGCAAGGGCCTCGCACCTTCTGATGCATCAGGTAGGTGCACAATAGCATAGCCTAACCCTCTGTACTTTGGTCTATATTGATGCGGGACATAGACAGCCAGCTGATGACCAATCCATTAGTGCAATGGATGGCTGGAAGCATTTGTCTTTGCCTTTGCAATACCACAGAAGCAATGCATGGTCAATGTACAGCAATGACACACCTGTGTGAACAGCCAGGAGACCCCCCCCCATGTTATGTTACATAGTTACATAGTTAGTACGGTCGAAAAAAGACATATGTCCATCACGTTCAACCAGGGAATTAAGGGGTAGGGGTGTGGCGCGATATTGGGGAAGGGATGAGATTTTATATTTCTTCATAAGCATTAATCTTATTTTGTCAATTAGGAACATTCAGCACCCACCCGCTATCAAGGCAGCTGCCTATCATGTCATGCCCTACCTGCACAGGTGTGCTGGCTACTCAAATGATCCAATTAAGGAGGCCATTTAGTCAGCAGCAGCAGAAGTCCTGTGCCTGGACGCTCCAACAGGGGCCAGACACAAGCAGAAGCAGAAGCAGCAGAAGCAGCAGCAGCACCACCTTTTGTTTTTTGGCTGCAGCAGCAGCAAGGCCCACAGGGCTGGCTAGCTGGCTAGCCAGCAAACAGGTAGCAATGAAAGTAGGAATCTTTCTTTTTAACCCTGTAAGGGGGTGGTGCACTGTACCCGAAGATACTGCCATATCGGGTCAATGCATAGGGCGACGGAAGCAAGCTTCGAAATCGGCCCCCGTTCTCAAAAATCCATTTAATATATGGTCCCCAGATAGGGGACGTATCAGATATTAAACTGATAAGAACAGATACTACACTTGATCTTAGCCAAAAGGCCGAGAAGCGATAACCGTGAAAGGGGCGGGCCCAACAAGGTCCCCTTCATGGGCACTATCACTGCTTGCTGTCAGGGAGGCTGCCAGACAATTTTCCATGCACACTCTGGGCTGGGGGGCAGTCAACCACCAGTACACACAGCAGAACCTAAACCCATACCATTATTGCTAAGCAGCAAGACAGGGGCCCATTGCACTCCCACGGGGCCTTTTTAAATGCAATCCATAACCCGGATTTGCCAGGAACCCTTCTTACTCCTCCTACTTGCATGTGACACTGGGCTTAGGATCTGCATAGGAAACACACACACAAGCACACACCTACCTTTGTTGCCTGCAGATGCCTCCTTGGCTGTCCCCAAACGGTATCAAACCAACACCCACGGGAAGCTGTAAGCATAGAGGACATGCCTGCACCCCATTGGACTTACCTGTGTGGGTTAAATCCGGGTTATTTGACAACCTATGGCGGTGATGGTTCTGCTCAGGCAGAGCAGTGCTGATGCTCCTCATAAAGCTGTCGCTGCTGTGAAGGTTCTAGGTGACATCACAAATCCCTTTGGTTACATACACAACAAAGCTGGGTTGTTGTTGTTTACACTCTGCAAGGCCTGTGGAAGTGAGTGACATCATAGCACTGTAGTTCTGAGGGTTCAAGATGGATGCAACAATCTCCTGTTGCTTCTATGAAGGCCGTAATAGACGACATCACCAAACAGCTCCATAGTCACATACACAGCAAAGGAGAGATGTTGTTTACACCTAGTGATGTCAGTGGTATTGAGTGACATCACAGCACAGTGCTAAGGCTCCTGGGCCTGGACACAGCAGCGGCTGCAATATCTCAACGGAGAATACGTTTATATCTATGTGTGTGTGTGCGCATATATATATATATATATATATATATATATATATATATATATTTCTCCGCCGAAATCACTTTTAAACCCATTTCCACCTTTTTTTCCCTTCTCTTCCTCTTACTTTTTTTTCACGTTTTTTTACGTTTTTCTCCTTTTCGCCTCTTTTCTGGGCGTATTATTCTTCTTTTTCTTCTTTTTTTTCGTCTAATGCATACCCCATCAGTGCAGCAATGCTTATTCAATACCGCCAGCAGATGGAGACACTGGGGGATAATTTTCTAAGGATTTATACTGATTTTTCCTGTCTGAATTTGTCGCACAGAAAGTTGCAGGCCAAATATGTGTGACATTTCTGCGACTTTAGCTTCTAGAGCATTTTTACAACATTATACATAGGTGCTGAATACATAAAAAGCGACTGTTCAGCGACAGACAAGTCGCATCGGCTGAAAGTAGGCCAGAATGTCAGTCCATGTTGGAGCAGGTTTAGATACAGTCTAAAGCATAGATCTCAAAGTCTGTGCACAGAATTTAGCAAGGGCCTCGCACCTTCTGATGCATCAGGTAGGTGCACAATAGCATAGCCTAACCCTCTGTACTTTGGTCTATATTGATGCGGGACATAGACAGCCAGCTGATGACCAATCCATTAGTGCAATGGATGGCTGGAAGCATTTGTCTTTGCCTTTGCAATACCACAGAAGCAATGCATGGTCAATGTACAGCAATGACACACCTGTGTGAACAGCCAGGAGACCCCCCCCCCATGTTATGTTACATAGTTACATAGTTAGTACGGTCGAAAAAAGACATATGTCCATCACGTTCAACCAGGGAATTAAGGGGTAGGGGTGTGGCGCGATATTGGGGAAGGGATGAGATTTTATATTTCTTCATAAGCATTAATCTTATTTTGTCAATTAGGAACATTCAGCACCCACCCGCTATCAAGGCAGCTGCCTATCATGTCATGCCCTACCTGCACAGGTGTGCTGGCTACTCAAATGATCCAATTAAGGAGGCCATTTAGTCAGCAGCAGCAGAAGTCCTGTGCCTGGACGCTCCAACAGGGGCCAGACACAAGCAGAAGCAGAAGCAGCAGAAGCAGCAGCAGCACCACCTTTTGTTTTTTGGCTGCAGCAGCAGCAAGGCCCACAGGGCTGGCTAGCTGGCTAGCCAGCAAGCAGGTAGCAATGAAAGTAGGAATCTTTCTTTTTAACCCTGTAAGGGGGTGGTGCACTGTACCCGAAGATACTGCCATATCGGGTCAATGCATAGGGCGACGGAAGCAAGCTTCGAAATCGGCCCCCGTTCTCAAAAATCCATTTAATATATGGTCCCCAGATAGGGGACGTATCAGATATTAAACTGATAAGAACAGATACTACACTTGATCTTAGCCAAAAGGCCGAGAAGCGATAACCGTGAAAGGGGCGGGCCCAACAAGGTCCCCTTCATGGGCACTATCACTGCTTGCTGTCAGGGAGGCTGCCAGACAATTTTCCATGCACACTCTGGGCTGGGGGGCAGTCAACCACCAGTACACACAGCAGAACCTAAACCCATACCATTATTGCTAAGCAGCAAGACAGGGGCCCATTGCACTCCCACGGGGCCTTTTTAAATGCAATCCATAACCCGGATTTGCCAGGAACCCTTCTTACTCCTCCTACTTGCATGTGACACTGGGCTTAGGATCTGCATAGGAAACACACACACAAGCACACACCTACCTTTGTTGCCTGCAGATGCCTCCTTGGCTGTCCCCAAACGGTATCAAACCAACACCCACGGGAAGCTGTAAGCATAGAGGACATGCCTGCACCCCATTGGACTTACCTGTGTGGGTTAAATCCGGGTTATTTGACAACCTATGGCGGTGATGGTTCTGCTCAGGCAGAGCAGTGCTGATGCTCCTCATAAAGCTGTCGCTGCTGTGAAGGTTCTAGGTGACATCACAAATCCCTTTGGTTACATACACAACAAAGCTGGGTTGTTGTTGTTTACACTCTGCAAGGCCTGTGGAAGTGAGTGACATCATAGCACTGTAGTTCTGAGGGTTCAAGATGGATGCAACAATCTCCTGTTGCTTCTATGAAGGCCGTAATAGACGACATCACCAAACAGCTCCATAGTCACATACACAGCAAAGGAGAGATGTTGTTTACACCTAGTGATGTCAGTGGTATTGAGTGACATCACAGCACAGTGCTAAGGCTCCTGGGCCTGGACACAGCAGCGGCTGCAATATCTCAACGGAGAATACGTTTATATCTATGTGTGTGTGTGCGCATATATATATATATATATATATATATATATATATATATATATATATTTCTCCGCCGAAATCACTTTTAAACCCATTTCCACCTTTTTTTCCCTTCTCTTCCTCTTACTTTTTTTTCACGTTTTTTTACGTTTTTCTCCTTTTCGCCTCTTTTCTGGGCGTATTATTCTTCTTTTTCTTCTTTTTTTTCGTCTAATGCATACCCCATCAGTGCAGCAATGCTTATTCAATACCGCCAGCAGATGGAGACACTGGGGGATAATTTTCTAAGGATTTATACTGATTTTTCCTGTCTGAATTTGTCGCACAGAAAGTTGCAGGCCAAATATGTGTGACATTTCTGCGACTTTAGCTTCTAGAGCATTTTTACAACATTATACATAGGTGCTGAATACATAAAAAGCGACTGTTCAGCGACAGACAAGTCGCATCGGCTGAAAGTAGGCCAGAATGTCAGTCCATGTTGGAGCAGGTTTAGATACAGTCTAAAGCATAGATCTCAAAGTCTGTGCACAGAATTTAGCAAGGGCCTCGCACCTTCTGATGCATCAGGTAGGTGCACAATAGCATAGCCTAACCCTCTGTACTTTGGTCTATATTGATGCGGGACATAGACAGCCAGCTGATGACCAATCCATTAGTGCAATGGATGGCTGGAAGCATTTGTCTTTGCCTTTGCAATACCACAGAAGCAATGCATGGTCAATGTACAGCAATGACACACCTGTGTGAACAGCCAGGAGACCCCCCCCATGTTATGTTACATAGTTACATAGTTAGTACGGTCGAAAAAAGACATATGTCCATCACGTTCAACCAGGGAATTAAGGGGTAGGGGTGTGGCGCGATATTGGGGAAGGGATGAGATTTTATATTTCTTCATAAGCATTAATCTTATTTTGTCAATTAGGAACATTCAGCACCCACCCGCTATCAAGGCAGCTGCCTATCATGTCATGCCCTACCTGCACAGGTGTGCTGGCTACTCAAATGATCCAATTAAGGAGGCCATTTAGTCAGCAGCAGCAGAAGTCCTGTGCCTGGACGCTCCAACAGGGGCCAGACACAAGCAGAAGCAGAAGCAGCAGAAGCAGCAGCAGCACCACCTTTTGTTTTTTGGCTGCAGCAGCAGCAAGGCCCACAGGGCTGGCTAGCTGGCTAGCCAGCAAGCAGGTAGCAATGAAAGTAGGAATCTTTCTTTTTAACCCTGTAAGGGGGTGGTGCACTGTACCCGAAGATACTGCCATATCGGGTCAATGCATAGGGCGACGGAAGCAAGCTTCGAAATCGGCCCCCGTTCTCAAAAATCCATTTAATATATGGTCCCCAGATAGGGGACGTATCAGATATTAAACTGATAAGAACAGATACTACACTTGATCTTAGCCAAAAG